>NW_025113156.1:0-125139 GCF_010416935.1 Polistes fuscatus | reverse complement strand
CGAAGGATCCCCTGCACTTTTGGAATTAGGGCCTCGAAGTGGGGCCTAAATGTCATGTCTGCATCTAATACTATGCCCAGGTATTTTACGCGAGCTTTCTACCTCAATACAAACCCCCCTGAGTCTGATACAGGGGGGGAGCAATCCTGTGTATGCGGAATTCAGAGGCCGGAAGGCCATCGCCTTTGTTTTGTGCGGCGCCACTTTAAGGCCCAAACTCTCTATCTCATTCACAGGACCTCAAGGTCCCTTTCACACGCTAAAGCGTGCTAGCCGGGTCCCGCCCCGCTGACAGGAGGGCCGTGTCATCCGCATAGCAAACGACACGAGACCCCTCTAGCAGCGGGACCGGAGGACCCGGTCGTAGGCGATGTCCACAGTGTGGGGCCCAGGACAGAGCCCTGTGGGACCCCACACGTCACCCTTATATTATGTACGGTGCCCTGTCCTCCTATAAAGGACAGGAGCCTATTCTAAAGTATCTTCTTAATGTTAAACTAGATGAGTGGGGAAGCCACACCTCGTCATAGACTCAATAACAGTCATCCAGGGGCGAGCGAGTTAAACGCGTTGGCGATGTCTAGTGACACCAGGACACCAACCCGTCCCGCACCCACGCACTCCTGCATATAGTTTGACCCCGAACGGCCCCAAGGTGGAATGGCCCACCCTGAAGCCATGTTGGTCCCGCGACAATATTCCTCTTAGTTCTAAAAACTCGCTCACCCTGGAGCCGATCACTCTTTCAAATAGCTTCCCCACTCCTCTAGCAGGCATCTGGGCCTGAACGAACTCGGTGCGGCGTCCTTCTCCAGTCCTCTTTCTTGTGAGGACCATCGCGGCCCTCTTCCAGCACTCCGGGAACACGCTGTTCCCCAAGAGGCCAGAAAAGCAGCGAGCCAGTCTCCCGCTGCAGACTATCAGCAGCCCTTTTAACTACAAGTCCCGGCCACCCATCCATGCCTGGTGCTCTTCCAAGGCCAATCCTGGCAGCAGCCCCTGCGCACCTATCCGGCAGCACCTTACCCCAGCCAGGTCCTGCAGGTCTTCGTTCGGGGACACTGGTTGACCGTCCCCCGGAAATAAGGATCCGACAATTGTGGCTAGCAGAGAGGGGTCCAGTGCCCAGTAAGGGGGGGAGACCCCGAGCTCTAAGCTTGTTCATAACAAGCTTGTATGGCCTCCCCCAGGGATCTTCCTCGATGTAGTGAGGAAGTCCCTCCAGGCCGAAGCCTTGGCCCTTCGATAGCACGTACCAACCCCTCTTGGCGTCTCTCCTGCACTCCGGACATTCTGTATTCTGGCTGGGTCGCCGCTGCGCCTAGCCCTCTGGTTAGCGCCTCCTCGTCGTCGTACCACCCTCCTCAATGTCGATATCTCCGACGACCACCACGACACAGCACGCTCCTGGCACCTCGTCGAACCAAGTCTTGACATGGAGATGTCACACGCACCAGTCAGAGCTTTCTCACAACACTAAGTTCGTCCACGGCACTATGGTCCACTGGCACTATGGTCCCGTGTCAGTCGGCAGATACGAGGGCTGCGGCGAGCCTATCCTCGTCCACTCTCCCACCTAGGGAAAATTCCATCCCTAGAGCAGAGGCTTCGGAAGCCTGTAGCCTCACGCCTATAATTGAATATACATACAGTGGTCCGAAAGGACTCGGCCTCATTCACTCTCAAATCCGATAAGCGGACGATGGCTGTCGTAGATCCCCACGTAAGGTCTATAACGCTCGACCCTTGGCCGAACGCACGTGGGGTGGCCAACCTGGTTGCCCAGGCTTAGGTTCGACCTATTGGCCCCATGCAGAGCAACTCACCCCTTAGGTTACTTCTGCCTTCCGGATCCCATCTGTGGGACCGGGCATTAAAGTCTCCGGCACACCGCTGGGCGTAGGAAGATCCTAAGAGCTCTTCGAGCTCATCAAGGAGTCTACAAATTTACTAATATCCTCGCTGGGGGGAAAGTAGACTGAGGACTACCAGCGAGTCCCCCCATTTAGCGGCCACAAAAAACAAACCCCTGCGCACTAGGCTACAGGTTCCTCACCTTTGCTCACGAGATCGCGGCGAGGGGCGACCCCCCCAGGATGAGAGCCATTTCTTCATCCCCATGGGGGACCCACCACGGCTTCGATACTAGCGATGTCCGCCTTAACCTCCCTCATCGCTGGACCAGCAAATCCGGGCCCTACGCGCATGGTTGGGTTAATTTGGACCACCGCCATATTATTCAGCCACCATGTTGCGGTTGCATGGAGGGGGGAGGCCGCCTGCTCCACCTCTATTGCGTTGTTCACTGGACCCACGTTAGGTCCCACACTCGGTCCCGCACTTTTGTCGGCCGGCAAATCACTAGCACGCACTGGTGCCGTTTTGGTCCGCAACCACCAGTAATTGTTCCCTTCGTCTAATAGGAGGCACCAGTGGGCACTCCCAGGAGCCCGCCCTGTGCGAGGTCTGGGAGCGACCCGCCTCCGCACAAACCGGACACCTGGGACCGCCCCCACACTCGCGAGCAACATGCCCCGGCTCACCGCACCGGAAGCAGACTTGTCCTAGCACAGGGTGCCGGGCAAGAGACCGCAACATGGCCTCTTGCGAGACACCTGTGGCATCTCAGGGGCCTGGGTCTTACGGGGAAGACCCGCACTCTCCCCCACCCCACTAGCTATTTGCCCTCGTCTACAGCCGCCCTGGCAAGAGCCGTCGGTGCCACCACAAAGGCCTCGTATCGACCACCCCTGCCAGGCCGGATCCCCCATCGTAATGAGGTTCGGATCGACGCCCGACTTCCCCTCCAGTCGCGCCACCTAATCGCGGTGAGGGTGGTTGTTGGGTATAAACCCTCCAACCTGATGGGGGAGGTCCTCTGAGGCCTTAAAATTTTGGCCTCGGGGAGGACCCCCCTCATCGCCACCGCGACCCTGTCCGCCTTCGCGTTGCGTCTTTTACCCCGGCCTCCCAAATGAAGGAGCCCGTCAGGCCCCTCTGTGGAGAGTCCCTTGACACCTATGGTGTCAAGGTTAACACTGTCCTGCAATTTCTTAGAGCCTCCAGGTAGGAGGCTCCTCCCTCGCAGGTTAGGGAGACTGCGGCGGTCTCCCTGATCCTTTTGGCAGCGTTCTTCTTCTTTTTCTTTTTTTTCCTCTTGAGGTGTTCCCCGCAAGATTTCCAGCCCCTTCACGCGGACCCACAGTGGGGGGGGGGCAACCCTCACGGCACTCGATTGTGAACAAGGGCCCTCCAACTGGCATCGTAGCCCTACCCCTTCTCCTGACCTCTATGAACCCATCCCGGTCTGGGATGGGGCCAGTGGCGTCGGTGTCGCCGGCGGCTGGGGCAACTCGTGGTCGGCCGCGACCTGAGCGTAAGAGCCCTTTCTTCTTTCATCGCCTTCAATTCCTGCTGAATGGCTGTAATAGATTAGCCAATTCAGCGAGAACTCTCATCGTCGCCCCGCCGTCCAAATTATTATCTTTTCTTGCTGCAACCAGTCTTTCCTGAGCGAAAGACTAGGTCCGCTTATTTGGTTGCAGCTATTTCCATCGTTGGAGGGTTTTCTTAGAAGCCTTCTCAAGGAGCGCATCCCTAAATTTAAGTTCGCGTCTAAGACGCGAACACTCCTCCTCGACTTGTTTGAGCCGGATGTTCGTGGCTCTAGTCTCGGAGCGTAACTGCTCCAACGTCTCCCGAATATCTGCGCTGCAGCTCATCCTGTTCCGAGCCTGCAGCTCCTTAGCGACCTCTATTATACCCAGGTGACAGGACTTCATCTTCCCGGATATTTCCCCCTTGATGTTGCCGCAGGTCTTCCTTTTTATTTCAGCCTCGGCAGCATGGTCCAGAATTAAGTCGATCAGTCTCCCTGATTTTTAATTGGAAACTGATGGCTTCTCCGATATAATTCCCTCCATACTCGTTAGATCTATCACCTCGTCATCGGATGACGTGGAGTAGGCCATCGGTTTCGCCCTCTTCCATATGGATCCGACCGTTGGAGAGTCGGACTCCATATCATCCCTTCCTGAGACATTGGTCGATCCGCAGGCCAGGTCGCCTACCTGCGAACAGCTTCCCGTATTTGTTACCAGAGTCAGGGACGGGTCACCTACCCCAGACTTATAGCAGTCGTATAATGACGACGGAGGGTGGCCTGCTCTGGCACCGCCTAACACCGGCGGTGTGTGGATGTCCCTTCCACACGGGTCATTTACTGATCTTGTGTCTTTCATATTTTTTTTATATTCATCGAATTAGGCACAAGCCCAGTAGAACGGAAAGGAAATGAAGGAAGTAAGAGACGAAGAAAAGAATAGAAAAAAGGGGGATAGAAAGAATTAAAGATAGAAATAGCCACACAAAGAACATACACACACCATTCATACCCTCCCTTTTAGTCGCCTCTTACGACAAGCAGGGAATACTGTGGGAGTATTCTACTACCCCCTACCCACGGGGGGGACCCTGACGCAACCCTGACGCAACCCTTTTTTTTTTTTTTTTTTTTTTTCGTCAGGGGGAAAACCTTCATAGGCCCCTTGAGCCCGGTACTCAAGGGAGTGTCGGATTCTTACCGACTAAAAACCCACCTGGTGCAAGTCTCCCGCGAGGAGAAGAGGCAGGCGCAACGCACAGTATGTACAATTCAAATTACCTATGTGCCTCTCCCCTAATAAGCCCGGTCGGAATTTTCGCCGCGCTTTCTCCCGCACAAACATACACACTCCTACATCCAGCGCTCTCAACGGTAGAGTTTCCTCCCCGGAGGCGCAATCTCTCATACTTAGGCGCACTCAACAGTTACAACTGGAGACGCAGATTACACACTCACTCCTGGCCTGACCTTACAATAAATATTTCGGTCAGGCCCACACCACTCTACACCGTATTACACACAGCTCACACTCCAGTATAATATAAACTCCATTACATGAGGGAATCGACGCACAGCCGTCAGCCATTCGTCGCCCCAGGCACGCGAAGTCTCGCCCGGGGGCCGCCTAGGAGCAAGTCTCCTCTGCGGCACCGCACGCAACCCTCCTCCGTTCTCTCTCTCTCTCGCATTCTCTTTCGCCTCATACACGCCCCGCGAAAGACCGGAATGCATCCCACCCCCCCGGCATATCCAGGATGCCCTGAGTATGCCGGAGAGGGAGAAATGCACCCCCCCCAAGCCCCACAAGACGTCCCGCTCACTCCACGCAGGGCAGTCGACCAGGGTGTGGTCAGCGTCTCTCATTCGCTCCGCAGTGAAAGCACTGCGGAGATATCGCCTTCCCTATTCTACAAAGGAATGCAGGGAAGCAACCATGTCCGGTCATCAGCTGAGTGGTGTGAAAGGTCGTACCTATGGAGTGCGGCCTTTCAACCCACTCATCCAACCTATCGGCAATCTGCCCTAACCCGCGCCCTGTTTCTCCCGTTACCCAAATTAACTCCTCTTCCTTCCATGCAGCGACCGCCATCCTCCTGGCTTCAGCGCCCAGCGCCGCCTTAATGGCCGGAGAAACAGGCGCACCCACTAAGGGTCACATACACCTCCGCCAGCCGGGGCGCAAGATGGTCGAGAGGAATGATCCCCGCAACCATCATCGCCGCATGGAACGACACCGTTCTGTATGCACAGCACACCCTGATCGCCACCCTCCTCTGGAACGATCGAATGGCCCGCTTGACACGCATGTCCTCCACAGCAGTGCGCCACCACACCGGCGCCCCATAAATGAGCACCGACTGGACCACACTACTGTAGAGGCGTCTCTTCTTCTCCCCCGGTCCATGAAGGTTCGGAAGGAGCCTTCCAAGGGACCGAAGGATCCCCTCCGCCTTCGGAATCAAGGCCGCGAAGTGGGGCCTGAATGTAAGGTTGGAGTCTAACACCACGCCCAGGTACTTGACCCTGGGACCTATAACAACCCTAGACCCCCTAACCCTAATGGCGGGGGCCGGTGCACTCCTGCGTCTGCGGAGGGCAGAGGCAGGGAAGGCCATTGCCTCCGTCTTGTGTGGCGCCACTTCGAGGCCAAGCTCCTCAATCGCACTCACCAGCACATCCAGGTCGCGTTCCGCATTCGCGATCGCCTCCGACAGGTCCCGCCCCGATGACAGAAGGGCCGTGTCGTCCGCATAACAGACGACCCGGGAACCCCCCGGCATCGGAACCCGGAGGACACTGTCATAGGCTATGTTCCACAGGGTTGGTCCCAGCACCGAACCCTGCGGAACCCCGCACGAGACCTGTCTTTCCTTTAATTGTCCACTCTTCCCGACAAACAATAATGTTCGGTTGGACAAGTAACTCCTTATGATGTTAACTATGTATGTGGGAAGGCCCATCCCATCCAGCGCCCTGAAGATGGTCTCCCACGGCAGCGAGTTGAAAGCGTTCCTAATATCCAGCGAAGTTAGGATCCCGACGCACTCACTGTCCACACACTCCCGCACTACGTTTTTCACCACCATTATGGCACCGACCGTCGAGCGTCTGACGCGAAAGCCATGCTGCGCCTGCGACAACAGACCCCCTGCCTCCAGGCATCTGTTCATCCTTGCCACGATTACCCGCTCAAACAGTTTCGCGGTCTCATCCAGTAGGCAGATCGGTCTGTAGGAGCCAGGCAGATCCGGTTGGGCGTCTAGTTTCTTCTTTATTAGGACCAGTCTTGCCCTCTTCCAGGCTGTTGGAAAGTTACTGGTCCTGAGACACTCCGTGAACAGTTCAGCCAGGCCGACCCCGCAGTGGACCGCTGCTGCCTTTATCACTATGCCCGGGACCCCGTCCGGTCCCGGAGCCTTTCCACCGGCGATCTTCTTTGCCGCAGCCAGCACCTCCTCCAGCGTTACCGCCGCACCATCCACTTGGACACCGCGGAGGCCCCCCTGCTGTCCCGCTCCACTTGGGGAAACAGGCCCCCCAGCACCCGGTCCATCACCTCTGACTCTAGTACCTCCGTCAAGGGTGCTGAGTATGGCCTCAACTTCCCCATGACCAGGCGATATGGTCTGCCCCACGGATCCGCCTCAAGCGTCCCCACGAAGTCTCTCCAGGCAGCGGCCTTGGCCCTCCTAATGGCCCTCTTCAACTGTCTTTTAGACTCCCTGCGGTCCTCCAGGCACAGTTCCACTCTTCTTTGGTCCCCACTGCGCCTGGCCCTCAGAAAGCGTCTCCTGGCCGCCGTCGCCTCTGCCCTGATAGCAGACAGTTCCTGCGACCACCAGCATGCCTTCCCCCTCCTGTTCCTCGTGTTCCCCGCTCTCGGCAGTGCCATGTCACATGCACGCGCCAACATTCCGCGTAGCCACTTGACGAAATCTCGCGCACTACACTCACCACTGGGACGAGTCCAGTCGCCCGATATAAGGGCAGCGTCGAGCATGTCCTTGTCCGCTGCCCTCGCATTCCACCGAGGGAAAGTCCTGCCTGGCTGGCTCAAGCTTCGGACCCCTGCAGCCTCATGGCAGTACTTGAACATTACATATGCGTGGTCCGAAAGGGACTCAGCTTGATCTACCCTCCACTCCGATAAGCGGATACTAGCAGCTGACGAGCCCCACGTGAGATCAATGACGCTCGACCCTTGCGGCCGAACGCACGTGGGGGAGCCAGCTCGGTTGAAGAGGTGCAAGTTCAACCGATTGGCCCAGGTAGAGAGCAACCCACCCCTTAGGTTACTCCTACCCCCGGGATCCCATCTGTGGGCCCGGGCATTAAAGTCGCCAGCCACCAGCACTGGAGAGGTAGGAAATCTTCCTAAGAGCTCTTCGAGCTCATCTAGGAGCCTACAATATTTACTAATTACCTCGCTGGGGGGAAAGTAAACAGAAATCACCAGCGAGTCCCCCCACTTGACAGCTACGAAGAAGCTACCCCTTTGCACCAGACTGCAGGGTCTTCCACTTTCACCCACCAGTACCGCAGATAGCGGAGCCCCGCCCAGGGATGAGAACCATTTCTCATCACCGGGCGGAACCCACCACGGTTCTGCGATGATCGCGATCCCCGCCCCACACTCGCGCATACGCTGGATCACAGATCCTGCGCACCCCGCGCATGGTTCAGGTTCACCTGCACGCAACACTCACTGGGGGCAAGGGACATTGTTGGTGTTTACACCACTGACCCCCGCTACTTCTGCAGGCCCCGCACACCTGTTTCTATCGCAGCCCTTGCCCTGCGCAGCTTTATCGTTCATTGTTCCTGTGAGGGTGGATAGGTCCGCGTCCACCTCCATACCCTCTTCCCCCGTCGAAACACTAGGCACCCGAGCCTCACTACCCGCGGACGCGCGCCTTCGTGTTCGCCCTTCGCGGAGGGACCACCGGGCACTCCCAGCTCCCCGCGCGATGGCTCCTGTTCCTGTGCCCAGCGTCCCTACATACCGGACACTCTGTTTTTGTTCCTACATCCTTTGCGTTGTGGCCCGGTTGGCCACACTGATGGCAAAGGTTCGCCCTAGAGGTTGGACTAGGGCAACTCATGGCGACATGCCCCCTGGCCAGACAGCGGTGGCAACGCAGTGGCCTTTGCCGAAGCTCGACCACCTTTGCCCGGTATAGACCGAAGTCTACCCCTCCCCTGTTGATGACAGCCTGGGCCATTTCTACCGGGGCAGAGACAACCGTCTCCCAGAGACGTCCCCTGCCCGCCCTGATCTCGCCAACCCAAATTTTATTTGGGTCAATGTTCCCCTTTATGGCGAGGAGGGCATTCCTAATCACGGTCATATTCAGGCTTGGGTCAATACCCACCAGCCTAAAGGACCGCGATCTATGTGGCCGAGCAATCTTAGCCTCCGGCACCGTCCTCTTCAAGGCATCGGCTACCCGGTCTGCCTTAATAGCAGCCTCCTTCCCCCTGATGCTGAAGATGAAGGCCCCCGTTAGACCCCTCCTCATTTGTCACCTTTTCTACCCCAAACTCTTTGAGGCTAATGCTCTCTCTGGCCTTGGCGAGAGCATCCCGGTACGACAATGTCTCATTGCACGCCAGTGAGACCGCAGCTGTCTCCCTGGTCCCACCGTTGCGATTCTTCTTCTTCTTCTTTTTCTTTTTCTTCTTGGTGCCACTTCCTGTGGCACCTCGATCCCCCGATGTGGTGGTCTTTTCTTGTCCGACAGTTGGCTTTGTCTGCTGGCGTCGCTTCTTCCTTCCGACTACCTCGACAAACCCATCCTGTGAGGGGGGAACAGCATTATTAGCGACAGGGACCCTTTGGGCAGGAGCCCTCGAGGTTCCCGGGGCGGGAGCACTTCCCTTCCCCCCTACCGCAGTCCCCCCCGTTTCCCGCTGGGGTGGCTTGTTGGTTTCCCTGAACACCTTCCACATTTCGAGCTGTGTCTTCTGCAGGGCCTCAATGCTCTTGCTGAAGTCCCTTAGCACCGCCATCACACAGCTCATATCATCCCCAATCCTGGCATCCTCCAATCTCTTCTCCAGAGATGGGGTTACCTTGTTTATCGTAGGCGCCTGCCTTCCCTGGTTCGGGGTAGCAACCGCCTTCACTCCATGGCATTGTTTTTCTGCCTCTCGCTTTTTAAGCTCCCTTTGGAGCCTAGCGATTTCTCCTTCCATTTGACGAATCTGCTCGTCTCTGATCTTAGCTTCCGTCCTCAGCTGGTATATTGCTTCAGCCCTTGAGAACCGGGAGCCGGATTGCTTCTCCATCCTCTCCTCCATTACGTCGGCAATGATGAGCGACTCTTTAACAAGTCGCTTTATCCTTCCCGACACTTCTCCTTTTATATTAGAGCATCTCGCTCTCTCCTTTTCTATTCTCTTAGATACGCCCTGAGCTTCTCTGGCAGCCTTCCCGCTCCAGCGTCAGCGGCGTCTGGTTTCTTCCCGGCGCGTCCTCTTCCACGATGAGGCAGTCGTCCTCATCCGACGACGTGATTATGCTCCTCAATCTTTTGTTGCTCCTGGTCTTTATCGGTGACTCCGGGTCCGTCAACCGCAACTGTTCCATGGCTCTGGCCTCCTTCTGCCATTCCTCATCTGTACCTCCTTTCCTGATGCCTTGGTCAATTCGCAGGCCAGGTCACCTACCTGCGAACAACTTCCCGAGGCATTAACCAGAGTCTGGGCCGGGTTGCCTACCGCAGACTCATGACAGTCGTAGGATGACGACGGTGGGTGGCCTGTCCTACCACCACCAAACACCGCCGTTGTGTGGGTATCCCTCCCACACGGGTTAATCTCTGAACTTGTACTCTCCATATTATTTTATAATTCAGGTAGGCACAAGCCCAGAGGAAAGGAGAGGAAATGAAGGAAGTAAGAGACGAAGAAAGAGTAGAAAAAAGGGGGGATAGAAAGAATTAAAGATAAATAGCCATACAAAGAACATACACACACCATTCATACCCTCCCTTTTAGTCGCCTCTTACGACAAGCAGGGAATACTGTGGGAGTATTCTACTACCCCCTACCCACGGGGGGGACCCTGACGCAACCCTGACGCAACCCTGACACAACCCTACGCAACCCTGACGCAACCCTGACGCAACCCTGACGCAAACCTGACGCTACCCTGACGACGGTGGGTGGCCTGCTCTCTCACCACCAATCACCGCCGTTGTGTGAGTGTCCCTCCCACACTGGGTTCTCGCTGTACTTGTACTCATTTCATATTTGTTTAATAAATGACACAAGCCAGCGGAAAGGAAAGGAAAAGAAGGAAGTAAAGAGAAGAAAAGAGAGAAAAGAGGGGATAGAAAGAGTTAAAGAAAAGAATAGCCACACAGAGAACATGCACACTTCATTCATACCCTCCCTTTTAGTCGCCTCTTACGACAAGCAGGGAATACTGTGGGAGTATTCTACTACCCCCTACCCACAGGGGGGACCCTGACGCAACCCTGACGCAACCCTGACGCAACCTTGACGCAACCCTGACGCAATCCTGACGCATCCTGAGGCAACCCTTTTTTTTTTTTTTTTCTTTCTTCGTCAGGGGGAAAACCTTCATAGGCCCCTTGAGCCCGGTACACAAGGGAGTGTCGGATTCTTACCGACTAAAAACCCACCTGGTGCAAACACATTCATTCGTTGGATGGGAGGGGCGGAACCGTGCTACATGCACATACTTCACCCACTTCCACCCCGATGAGCCTGGCCGGTGTTTTGCCAGGCTCTCTCCATTCACGCACACTCACATACACCTACAGCTAAATATTGCGCCTCCGATGAGGCGCAACCTAAAAACTAGTATTTATAACAATAACCCGACCATCCATCCCATGATGTAATGGTCGAGGTCATACAACCCATGCATGAGCATGCTCATTCTTCTCATCAGGGGAAAGTACGCACTAGACCGGGATAGTCGCCGCCAAAGCTGCCCGGAGCCTCGCCCGGGGGGGCCGCCTAGGAGCTATTCTCCTACGCGGCCTAGCATTCATTCTTCTTCTATTCTCACTATTTTTTCTCTCTCTCTCTCAGCATCCTCCTTGGCCCTCATAACTAGTCCTGCAAAGGACTGGAATGCAGCTCACGCCCCCGGGGTATCCAGGGATCGCCCGACTATGCCGGAGAGAGTGAGCTGCACCCCCCCCAGTTCCCTGACCAAGGAGGCCCTCTCATCCGTCCACGCAGGGCACTCAATCAGGGTGTGTTCAGCATCATCAATTTTCGCGCCGCAGTGGAAAAACTGCGAGGAATCTGTTCTTCTAATACCGTGTTTGTACGCGGGAATGCAGCCATTGCCAGTCATCAGGTGAGTGGTGTGGAAGGTCGTTTCCATGAAAAACGGCCTTCCAACCCACTCCTCCGACCTGGAATCGATGGCTGCTCTCACGCGCACCCCTGTTGCTCCTATTGCGCCAACGAGATTTTCTTCTTCTTCCTTCCATGCGGCAATTGCCCTCCTCTTGGAACAGCGCCCAGCACGGCCCTGTCCTAGGGGAAACGGGATCCTCCGCTTCCCGGACCGCTGAGTAGACATCCGACAGCTGCGGCGCCAGATAGTCGAGGGGAATAATCCCCGCGACCATCATTGCCGCATACAAGGACACCGTTTTATACGCGCAGCACACCCTGATTGCTACCCTTCTTTGCAGGGCCCGAACAGCCCGCCTGACCCTCTGATCTTCCACAACAGCGCGCCACCACACCGGAGCACCATAAAGGAGCACGCAGTGGATCACGCTGCTGTAGAGGCGTCGCTTCTTTTCCCTCAGTCCGTGAAGGTTCGGAAGGATCCTCCCAATGGACCGAAGGATCCCCTGCACTTTTGGAATTAGGGCCTCGAAGTGGGGCCTAAATGTCATGTCTGCATCTAATACTATGCCCAGGTATTTTACGCTGAGCTTCACCTCAATACAAACCCCCCTGAGTCTGATCACAGGGGGGGGAGCAATCCTGTGTATGCGGAATTCAGAGGCAGGGAAGGCCATCGCCTTGTTTTGTGCGGCGCCACTTTAAGGCCCAAACTCTCTATCTCATTCACAAGGACCTCAAGGTCCCTTTCACACGCTAACATCGTGCTAGCCGGGTCCCGCCCCGCTGACAGGAGGGCCGTGTCATCCGCATAGCAGACGACACGAGACCCCTCTAGCAGCGGGACACGGAGGACCCGGTCGTAGGCGATGTTCCACAGTGTGGGGCCCAGGACAGAGCCCTGTGGGACCCCACACGTCACCCTTATATTATGTACGGTGCCCTGTCCTCCTATAAAGGACAGGAGCCTATTCCTAAAGTAATCTTCTATAATGTTAACTAGATGAGTGGGGAAGCCACACCTCGTCATAGACTCAATAACAGTCATCCAGGGGAGCGAGTTAAACGCGTTGGCGATGTCTAGTGACACCAGGACACCAACCCGTCCCGCACCCACGCACTCCTGCATATAGTGTTGGACCTCCCTAACGGCCCCAAGGGTGGAATGGCCCACCCTGAAGCCATGTTGTCCCGGCGACAATATTCCTCTTAGTTCTAAAACTCGCTCACCCTGGAGCCGATCACTCTTTCAATAGCTTCCCCACCTCATCTAGCAGGCATATGGGCCTGAACGAACTCGGTGCGGCGTCTTCTCCAGTCCTCTTTCTTGTGAGGACCATCGCGGCCCTCTTCCAGCACTCCGGGAACACGCTGTTCCCCAAGAGGCCAGAAAAAGCAGCGAGCCCAGTCTCCCGCTGCAGATATCAGCAGCCCTTTTAACTACAAGTCCCGGCACACCATCATGGCCTGGTGCTCTTCCAAGGCCAATCCTGGCAGCAGCCCTGCGCACCTTATCCGGCAGCACCTCTACCCCAGCCAGGTCCTGCAGGTCTTCGTTCGGGGACACTGGTTGACCGTCCCCCGGAAATAAGGATCCGACAATTGTGGCTAGCAGAGAGGGGTCCAGTGCCCCAGTAAGGGGGGGGAGACCCCGAGCTCTAAGCTTGTTCATAACA
Source organism: Polistes fuscatus (assembly GCF_010416935.1). Taxonomy (NCBI): domain Eukaryota; kingdom Metazoa; phylum Arthropoda; class Insecta; order Hymenoptera; family Vespidae; genus Polistes; species Polistes fuscatus. The sequence continues at coordinate 111,738 of NW_025113156.1, read as the reverse complement.
AGCTTGTATGGCCTCCCCCAGGATCTTCCTCGATGGTAGTGAGGAAGTCCCTCCAGGCCGAAGCCTTGGCCCTTCCGATAGCACGTACCAAACCCTCTTGGCGTCTCTCCTGCACTCCAGGCATTCTTGTATTCTGGCTGGGTCGCCGCTGCGCCTAGCCCTCTGGTAGCGCCTCCTCGTCGTCGTACCACCCTCCTCAATGTCGATATCTCCGACGACCACCACGACACAGCACGCTCCTGGCACCTCGTCGAACCAAGTCTTGACATGGAGATGTCACACGCACCAGTCAGAGCATGTCTCATCCACAACACTAAGTTCGTCCCACTGGCACTATGGTCCCGTGTCTAGTCGGCGATACGAGGGCTGCGGCGAGCCTATCCTCGTCCACTATCCCACCTAGGGAAATTCCATCCCTAGAGCAGAGGCTTCGGAAGCTGTAGCCTCACGCCTATATTGAATATAACATACATGTGGTCCGAAAAGGACTCGGCCTCATTCACTCTCAAATCCGATAAGCGGACGATGGCTGTCGTAGATCCCCACGTAAGGTCTATAACGCTCGACCCTTGCGGCCGAACGCACGTGGGGTGGCCAACCTGGTTGCCCAGGCTTAGGTTCGACCTATTAGCCCACATGCAGAGCAACTCACCCCTTAGGTTACTTATGCCTTCCGGATCCCATCTATGGGACCGGGCATTGAAGTCTCCGGCAACCAAACGCTGGAAGAGTAGGAAATGATCCTAAGAGCTCTTCGAGCTCATCAAGGAGTCTACAAATTTACTAATATCCTCGCCTGAGGGAAAGTAGACTGAGACTACCAGCGAGTCCCCCCATTTAGCGGCCACAAAAAACAAAACCCCTGCGTACTAGGCTACAGGTTCCTCCACCTTTGCTCACGAGAATCGCAGCGAGGGGCGACCCCCCAAGGATGAGAGCCATTTCTCATCCCCATGGGGGACCCACCACGGCTTCGATACTATAGCGATGTCCGCCTTAACCTCCCTCATTCGCTGGACCAGCAAATCCTGGGCCCTACGCGCATGGTTGAGGTTTATTTGGACCACCGCCATATTAATTCAGCACCATGTTGAGGTTGCATGGAGGGGGAGGAGCCGCCTGCTCCACCTCTATTGCGTTGTTCACTGGACCCACGTTAGGTCCCCACACTCGGTCCCGCACTTTTGTCGGCCGGCAAATCACTAGCACGCACTGGTGCGACGTTTTGGTCCGCAACCACCAGTATTGTTCCCTTCGTCTAATAGGAGGCACCAGTGGGCACTCCCAGGAGCCCGCCCTGTGCGAGGTCTGGGAGCGACCCGCCTCCGCACAAACCGGACACCTGGGACCGCCCCCACACTCGCGAGCAACATGCCCCGGCTCACCGCACCGGAAGCTACATTGTCCTAGCACAGGGTGCCGGGCAAGAGACCGCAACATGGCCTCTTGCGAGACACCTGTGGCATCTCAGGGGCCTGGGTCTTACGGGAAGACCCGCACTCTCCCCACCCCACTAGCATATTGCCCCTGTCTACAGCCGCCCTGGCAAGAGCCGTCGGTGCCACCAAAGGCCTCGTATCAACCACCCCTGCCAGGCCGGATGTCCCCCATCGTAATGAGGTTCGGATCGACGCCCGACTTCCCCTCCAGTAGCGCGCACCTAATCGCGGTGAGGGTGGTTGTTGGGTATAAACCCTCCAACCTGATGGGGGAGGTCCTCTGAGGCCTTAAAATTTTGGCCTCGGGGAGGACCCCCCTCATCGCCACCGCGACCCTGTCCGCCTTCGCGTTAGCGTCTTTACCCCGGACCTCCCAAATGAAGGAGCCCGTCAGGCCCCTCCTGTAGGAGAGCCCCTTGACACCTATGGTGTCAAGGTTAACACTGTCCTCCAATTTCTTTAGAGCCTCCAGGTAGGAGGCTCCTCCCTCGCAGGTCAGGGAGACTGCGGCGGTCTCCCTGATCCTTTTGGCAGCGTTCTTCTTCTTCTTCTTATTTTTTCCTCTTGAGGTGTTCCCCGCAGGATTTCCACCCCCTTCACGAGGACCCACAGTGGGGGGGGGCAACCCTCCCGGCACTCGATTGCTTGAACAAGGGCCCTCCAACTGGCATCGTAGCCCTACCCCTTCTCCTGACCTCTATGAACCCATCCCCGTCTGGGATGGGGGCCAGTGGCGTCGGTGTCGCCGGCGAGGGGGCAACTCGTGGTCGGGCCGCGACCTGAGCGTAAGAGCCCCGTTCTTCTTTCATCGCCTTCAATTCCTGCTGAATGGCTGTAATAGATTTAGCCAATTCAGCGAGAACTCTCATCGTCGCCCCGCCGTCCAAATTATTATCTTTTCTTGCTGCAACCAGTCTTTCCTCAGCGAAAGACTGGGTCCGCTTATTTGGTGCAGCTATTTCCATCGTTGGAGGGTTTTCTATGTTATTAATATTCTTCTTAGAAGCCTTCTCAAGGAGCGCATCCTAAAGTTTAAGTTCGCGTCTAAGACGCGAACACTCCTCCTCGACTTGTTTGAGCCGGATGTTCGTGGCTCTAGTCTCGGAGCGTAACTGCTCCAACGTCTCCCGAATATCTGCGCTGCCAGCTCATCCTGTTCCGAGCCTGCAGCTCCTTAGCGACCTCTATTATACCCAGGTGACAGGACTTCATCTTCCCGGATATTTCCCCCTTGATGTTGCCGCAGGTCTTCCTTTTTTATTTCAGCCTCGGCAGCATGGTCCAGAATTAAGTCGATCAGTCTCCCTGATTTTTAATTGGAAACTGATGGCTTCTCCGATATAATTCCCTCCATACTCGTTAGATCTATCACCTCGTCATCGGATGACGTGGAGTAGGCCATCGGTTTCGCCCTCTTCCATATGGATCCGACCGTTGGAGAGTCGACTCCATATCATCCCTTCCTGAGACATGGTCGATCCGCAGGCCAGGTCGCCTACCTGCGAACAGCTTCCCGTATTTGTTACCAGAGTCAGGGACGGGTCACCTACCCCAGACTTATAGCAGTCGTATAATGACGACGGAGGGTGGCCTGCTCTGGCACCGCCTAACACCGGCGGTGTGTGGATGTCCCTTCCACACGGGTCATTTACTGATCTTGTGTCTTTCATATTTTTTTTATATTCATCGAATTAGGCACAAGCCCAGTAGAACGGAAGGAATGAAGAAGTAAGAGACGAAGAAAAGAATAGAAAGAAAGAATTAAAGAAATAGAATAGAACGCCACACAAGCAGGGAATACTGTGAGTATTCTACTACCCCCTACCCAGGGGGGGACCCTGACGCAACCCTGACGCAACCCTTTTTTTTTTTTTTTTTTTTTTTTTCGTCAGGGGGAAAACCTTCATAGGCCCCTTGAGCCGGTACTCAAGGGAGTGTCGGATTCTTACCGACTAAAAACCCACCTGGTGCAGAGTCTCCCGCGAGGAGAAGAGGCAGGCGCAACGCACAGTATGTACAATTCAAATTACCTATGTGCCTCTCCCTAGTAAGCCCGGTCGGAAATTTTTCCGCGCTTTCTCCCGCACAAACATACACACTCCTACATCCAGCGCTCTCAACAGTAGAGTTTCCTCCCCGGAGGCGCAATCTCTCATACTTAGGCGCACTCAACAGTTACAACTGGAGACGCAGATTACACACTCACTCCTGGCCTGACCTTACAATAAAATATTTCGGTCAGGCCCACACCACTCTCACACCGTATTACACACAGTTCTCGCACTCCAGTAATCTATAACTCCATCATGAGGGGAATCGACGCACAGCCGTTAGCCATTCGTCGCCCCAGGCACGCGAAGTCTCGCCCGGGGGCCGCCTAGGAGCAAGTCTCCTCTGCGGCGCCGCACGCAACCCCCCGTTCTCTCTCTCTCTCAGCATTCTCTTTCGCTCTCATCACACGCCCCGCGAAAGACCGGAATGCATCCCACCCCCCCGGCATATCCAGGATGCCCTGAGTATGCCAGAGAGGGAGAAATGCACCCCCCCCAACCCCACAAGAATCCCGCTCACTCACCCACGCAGGGCAGTCGACCAGGGTGTGGTCAGCGTCATCTTCATTTGCTCCGCAGTGAAAGCACTGCGGAGATATCGCCTTTCCTATTCTAAAGGAATGCAGGGAAGCAACCATGTCCGGTCATCAGCTGAGTGGTGTGAAAGGTCGTACCTATGGAGTGCGGCCTTTCAACCCACTCATCCAACCTATCAGCAATGGCTGCCCTAACCCGCGCTCCTGTTTCTCCCGTTACTCCTAAATTACTCCTCTTCCTTCCATGCAGCGACCGCCATCCTCCTGGCTTCAGCGCCCAGCGCCGCCTTAATGGCCGGAGAAACAGGTTCCTCCGCACCATAAGGGTCACATACACCTCCGCCAGCCGGGGCGCAAGATGGTCGAGAGGAATGATCCCCGCAACCATCATCGCCGCATGGAACGACACCGTTCTGTATGCACAGCACACCCTGATCGCCACCCTCCTCTGGAACGATCGAATGGCCCGCTTGACACGCATGTCCTCACAGCAGTGCGCCACCACACCGGCGCCCCATAAATGAGCACCGACTGGACCACACTACTGTAGAGGCGTCTCTTCTTCTCCCCCGGTCCATGAAGGTTCGGAAGGAGCCTTCCAAGGGACCGAAGGATCCCCTCCGCCTTCGGAATCAAGGCCGCGAAGTGGGGCCTGAATGTAAGGTTGGAGTCTAACACCACGCCCAGGTACTTGACCCTGGGACCTATAACAACTCTAGACCCCCTAACCCTAATGGCGGGGGCCGGTGCACTCCTGCGTCTGCGGAGGGCAGAGGCAGGGAAGGCCATTGCCTCCGTCTTGTGTGGCGCCACTTCGAGGCCAAGCTCCTCGATCGCACTCACCAGCACATCCAGGTCGCGTTCCGCGTTCGCGATCGCCTCCGACAGGTCCCGCCCCGATGACAGAAGGGCCGTGTCGTCCGCATAACAGACGACCCGGGAACCCCCCGGCATCGGAACCCGGAGGACACTGTCATAGGCTATGTTCCACAGGGTTGGTCCCAGCACCGAACCCTGCGGAACCCCGCACGAGACCTGTCTTTCCTTTAATTGTCCACTCTTCCCGACAAACAATAATGTTCGGTTGGACAAGTAACTCCTTATGATGTTAACTATGTATGTGGGAAGGCCCATCCCATCCAGCGCCCTGAAGATGGTCTCCCACGGCAGCGAGTTGAAAGCGTTCCTAATATCCAGCGAAGTCAGGATCCCGACGCACTCACTGTCCACACACTCCCGCACTACGTTTTTCACCACCATTATGGCACCGACCGTCGAGCGTCTGACGCGAAAGCCATGCTGCGCCTGCGACAACAGACCCCCTGCCTCCAGGCATCTGTTCATCCTTGCCACGATTACCCGCTCAAACAGTTTCGCGGTCTCATCCAGTAGGCAGATCGGTCTGTAGGAGCCAGGCAGATCCGGTTGGGCGTCTAGTTTCTTCTTTATTAGGACCAGTCTTGCCCTCTTCCAGGCTGTTGGAAAGTTACTGGTCCTGAGACACTCCGTGAACAGTTCAGCCAGGCCGACCCCGCAGTGGACCGCTGCTGCCTTTATCACTATGCCCGGGACCCCGTCCGGTCCCGGAGCCTTTCCACCGGCGATCTTCTTTGCCGCAGCCAGCACCTCCTCCAGCGTTACCGCCGCACCATCCACTTGGACACCGCGGAGGCCCCCCTGCTGTCCCGCTCCACTTGGGGAAACAGGCCCCCCAGCACCCGGTCCATCACCTCTGCTCTAGTACCTCCGTCAAGGGTGCTGAGTATGGCCTCAACTTCCCCATGACCAGGCGATATGGTCTGCCCCACGGATCCGCCTCAAGCGTCCCCACGAAGTCTCTCCAGGCAGCGGCCTTGGCCCTCCTAATGGCCCTCTTCAACTGTCTTTTAGACTCCCTGCGGTCCTCCAGGCACAGTTCCACTCTTCTTTGGTCCCCACTGCGCCTGGCCCTTAGAAAGCGTCTCCTGGCCGCCGTCGCCTCTGCCCTGATAGCAGACAGTTCCTGCGACCACCAGCATGCCTTCCCCCTCCTGTTCCTCGTGTTCCCCGCTCTCGGCAGTGCCACGTCACATGCACGCGCCAACATTCCGCGTAGCCACTTGACGAAATCTCGCGCACTACACTCACCACTGGGACGAGTCCAGTCGCCCGATATAAGGGCAGCGTCGAGCATGTCCTTGTCCGCAGCCCTCGCATTCCACCGAGGGAAAGTCCTGCCTGGCCGGCTCAAGCTTCGGACCCCTGCAGTCTCATGGCAGTACTTGAACATTACATATGCATGGTCCGAAAGGGACTCAGCTTGATCTACCCTCCACTCCGATAAGCGGATACTAGCAGCTGACGAGCCCCACGTGAGATCAATGACGCTCGACCCTTGCGGCCGAACGCACGTGGGGGAGCCAGCTCGGTTGAAGAGGTGCAAGTTCAACCGATTGGCCCAGGTAGAGAGCAACCCACCCCTTAGGTTACTCCTACCCCCGGGATCCCATCTGTGGGCCCGGGCATTAAAGTCGCCAGCCACCAGCACTGGAGAGGTAGGAAATCTTCCTAAGAGCTCTTCGAGCTCATCTAGGAGCCTACAATATTTACTAATTACCTCGCTGGGGGGAAAGTAAACAGAAATCACCAGCGAGTCCCCCCACTTGACAGCTACAAAGAAGCTACCCCTTTGCACCAGACTGCAGGGTCTTCCACTTTCACCCACCAGTACCGCAGATAGCGGAGCCCCGCCCAGGGATGAGAACCATTTCTCATCACCGGGCGGAACCCACCACGGTTCTGCGATGATCGCGATCCCCGCCCCACACTCGCGCATACGCTGGATCACAGATCCTGCGCACCCCGCGCATGGTTCAGGTTCACCTGCACGCAACACTCACTGGGGGCAAGGGACATTGTTGGTGTTTACACCACTGACCCCCGCTACTTCTGCAGGCCCCGCACACCTGTTTCTATCGCAGCCCTTGCCCTGCGCAGCTTTATCGTTCATGTTCCTGTGAGGGTGGATAGGTCCGCGTCCACCTCCATACCCTCTTCCCCCGTCGAAACACTAGGCACCCGAGCCTCACTACCCGCGGACGCGCGCTTCGTTGTTCGCCCTTCGCGGAGGGACCACCGGGCACTCCCAGCTCCCCGCGCGATGGCTCCTGTTCCTGTGCCCAGCGTCCCTACATACCGGACACTCTATTTTGTTCTGCATCCTTTGCGTTGTGGCCCGGTTGGCCACACTGATGGCAAAGGTTCGCCCTAGAGTTGACTAGGGCAACTCATGGCGACATGCCCCCTGGCCAGACAGCGGTGGCAACGCAGTGGCCTTTGCCGAAGCTCGACCACCTTTGCCCGGTATAGACCGAAGTCTACCCCTCCCCTGTTGATGACAGCCTGGGCCATTTCTACCGGGGCAGAGACAACCGTCTCCCAGAGACGTCCCCTGCCCGCCCTGATCTCGCCAACCCAATTTTATTTGGGTCAATGTTCCCCTTTATGGCGAGGAGGGCATTCCTAATCACGGTCATATTCAGGCTTGGGTCAATACCCACCAGCCTAAAGGACCGCGATCTATGTGGCCGAGCAATCTTAGCCTCCGGCACCGTCCTCTTCAAGGCATCGGCTACCCGGTCTGCCTTAATAGCAGCCTCCTTCCCCCTGATGCTGAAGATGAAGGCCCCCGTTAGACCCCTCCTCATCGTCACCTTTTCTACCCCAAACTCTTTGAGGCTAATGCTCTCTCTGGCCTTGGCGAGAGCATCCCGGTACGACAATGTCTCATTGCACGCCAGTGAGACCGCAGCTGTCTCCCTGGTCCCACCGTTGCGATTCTTCTTCTTCTTCTTTTTCTTTTTCTTCTTGGTGCCACTTCCTGTGGCACCTCGATCCCCCGATGTGGTGGTTTTTCTTGTCCGACAGTTGGCTTTGTCTGCTGGCGTCGCTTCTTCCTTCCGACTACCTCGACAAACCCATCCTGTGAGGGGGGAACAGCATTATTACGACAGGGACCCTTTGGGCGGGAGCCCTCGAGGTTCCCGGGGCGGGAGCACTTCCCTTCCCCCCTACCGCAGTCCCCCCCGTTTCCCGCTGGGGTGGCTTGTTGGTTTCCCTGATCACCTCCACATTTCGAGCTGTGTCTTCTGCAGGGCCTCAATGCTCTTGCTGAAGTCCCTTAGCACCGCCGTCACACAGCTCATATCATCCCCAATCCTGGCATCCTCCAATCTCTTCTCCAGAGATGGGGTTACCTTGTTTATAGGCGCCTGCCTTCCCTGGTTCGGGGTAGCAATCGCCTTCACTCCATGGCATTGTTTTTCTGCCTCTCGCTTTTTAAGCTCCCTTTGGAGCCTAGCGATTTCTCCCTCCATTTGACGAATCTGCTCGTCTCTGATCTTAGCTTCCGTCCTCAGCTGGTATATTGCTTCAGCCCTTGAGAACCGGGAGCCGGATTGTTTCTCCATCCTTTCCTCCATTACGTCGGCAATGATGAGCGACTCTTTAACAAGTCGCTTTATCCTTCCCGACACTTCTCCTTTATATTAGAGCATCTCGCTCTCTCCTTTCTATTCCTCTTAGATACGCCCTGAGCTTCTCTGGCAGCCTTCCCGCTTCCAGCGTCAGCGGCGTCTGGTTTCTTCCCGGCGCGTCCTCTTCCACGATGAGGCAGTCGTCCTCATCCGACGACGTGATTATGCTCCTCAATCTTTTGTTGCTCCTGGTCTTTATCGGTGACTCCGGGTCCGTCAACCGCAACTGTTCCATGGCTCTGGCCTCCTTCTGCCATTCCTCCATCTGTACCTCCTTTCCTGATGCCTTGGTCAATTCGCAGGCCAGGTCACCTACCTGCGAACAACTTCCCGAGGCATTAACCAGAGTCTGGGCCGGGTTGCCTACCGCAGACTCATGACAGTCGTAGGATGACGACGGTGGGTGGCCTGTCCTACCACCACCAAACACCGCCGTTGTGTGGGTATCCCTCCCACACGGGTTAATCTCTGAACTTGTACTCTCCATATTTTTTATAATTCAGGTAGGCACAAGCCCAGAGGAAAGGAGAGGAAATGAAGGAAGTAAGAGGACGAAGAAAGAGTAGAAAAAAGGGGGATAGAAAGAATTAAAGATAGAATAGCCATACAAAGAACATACACACACCATTCATACCCTCCCTTTTAGTCGCCTCTTACGACAAGCAGGGAATACTGTGGGAGTATTCTACTACCCCCTACCCACGGGGGGGACCCTGACGCAACCCTGACGCAACCCTGACGCAACCCTTTTTTTTTTTTTTTTTTTTTTTTTCGTCAGGGGGAAAACCTTCATAGGCCCCTTGAGCCCGGTACTCAAGGGAGTGTCGGATTCCTACCGACTAAAAACCCACCTGGTGCAATTCACATTCATTCGTTGGGTGGGAGGGGCGGAACCGTGCTACATGCACATACTTCACCCGCTCCCACCCCGATGAGCCTGGCCGGTGTTTTCCAGGCTCTCTCCATTCACACACACTCACATACATCTTATAATTAAGTTGTTGCACCCCACGGTGGGGCGCAACCTAAACCTACTATGTATAACTATATACACTAACCCGACCATCCATCCCATGATGCAATGGTCGGGTTCATACAACCCATGCATGAGCATGCTCATTCATCTCCTCAGGGGAAAGCGGCGCACTAGACCGGGCCAGTCGCCGCCAAAGCTGTCCGGAGCCTCGCCCGGGGGGGCCGCCTAGGAGCTACTCTCCTACGCGGCCTAGCATTCATCCTTCTTCTGTTACGCAAACTCTCTCCCTCTCTCTTTCAGCATCCTCCTTGGCCCTCATAACTAGTCCTGAAAGGACTGGAATGCAGCCCACGCCCCCGGGGTATCCAGGGATCGCCCGACTATCCCGGGGAGAGTGAGCTGCACCCCCCCCAGTTCCCTGACCAAGGAGGCCCTCTCATTCATCCACGCAGGGCACTCAATCAGGGTGTGATCGGCATCATCGTTCCCCGCATCGCAGTGAAAACACCGCGGGGAGTCTGCCTTCCTGATACCGTATAGGTACGCGGGAAAGCAGCCATGGCCAGTCATCAGCTGAGTGGTGTGGAAGGTCGTTTCCAAAGAAAACGGCCTTCCAACCCACTCATCCAACCTGGAAGCGATGGCTGCCCTCACACGCACCCCCGTTGCTCCAATTGCGCCAACGAGACTTACTTCTTCTTCCTTCCATGAGGCAATTGCCCTCCTCTTGGCAATAGCGCCCAGCACGGCCCTTGTCCTAGGGGAAACGGGATCCTCCGCTTCCCGGACCGCTGCGTAGACGTCCGCCAGCTGCGGCGCCAGATGGTCGAGGGGAATAATCCCCGCGACCATCATTGCCGCATGGAAGGACACCGTTCTATACGCGCAACACACCCTGATTGCTACCCTTCTTTGCAGGGCCCGAACAGCCCGCCTGACCCTCTGATCTTCCACAACAGCGCGCCACCACACCGGAGCACCATAAAGGAGCACGGAGTGGATCACGCTGCAGTAGAGGCGTCGCTTCTTTTCCCTCGGTCCGTGAAGGTTCGGAAGGATCCTCCCAATGGACCGAAGGATCCCCTGCACTCTAGGAATTAAGGCCTCAAAGTGGGGCCTAAATGACAAGTCTGCATCTAATACTATGCCCAGGTATTTCACGCTGGGCTTAATCGCAATACAAACCCCCCTGAGTCTGATCACAGGGGGGGGAGCAATCCTGCGTCTGCGGAAGGCAGAGGCAGGGAAGGCCATCGCCTCCGTTTTGTGCGGCGCCACTTTAAGGCCCAAACTCTCTATCTCATTTACTAGGACCTCGAGGTCCCTCTCGCACGCTAACATCGCACTAGCCGGGTCCCGCCCCGCTGACAGGAGGGCCGTGTCATCCGCATAGCAGACGACACGAGACCCCCCCGGCAGCGGGACACGGAGGACCCGGTCGTAGGCGATGTTCCACAGTGTGGGGCCCAGGACAGAACCCTGTGGAACCCCACACGTCACACTTACACTATGAGCGATGCCCTGTCCTCCTATGAAGGACAGGAGCCTATTTCTAAAATAGTCCTTAACAATATTGACGATATAGGTGGGGAAGCCACTCCTCACCATAGTATCCACGACAGTTCTCCAGGGGAGCGAGTTGAACGCGTTGGAGATGTCCAACGACACCATCACAACCACCCGTCCATCACTCGCGCACTCCTGTACATAATCTTTAACCTCCCCAACGGCCATGAGGGTGGAACGGCCCACCCTGAAGCCATGTTGGTGCGGCGAAAGTACACTACTTTGTTCCAAGAACTCGCTCACCCTGGAGACAATCACCCTTTCGAATAGCTTCCCCACCTCGTCCAATAGGCATATAGGCCTAAACGAACCTGGAGAGTCGTCGTGATTGTTCTTCTTCCTCACAAGGACCAATCTGGCCCTTTTCCACTCACGCGGAAACACACCACTCCTTAGTAAAGCAGAGAAGCAGTCCGCCAGTCCCCTGCTACAGAAGGTTGCAGCCCTTTTCAGTACCAGACCCGGGACCCCGTCAGGACCCGGCGCCCTTCCGAGGCCAATCCTCCCAGCAGCCCTACGCACCTCCTCATCAGTGACCCTGATCTCAGCCGGATTAATCACTTCGGTGTTTGGGGACACCGGTCGTCCGTCCCCCGGGAATAATGCAGTTATTATTCCAGTCAAAAGAGAGGGGTCCAGTGCCTCAGTAAGGGGGGGGAGACCTCGAGCTCTAAGCTTGTTCATAACAAGCTTATATGGCCTCCCCCAGGGATCTTCCTCGATGGTAGTGAGGAAGTCCCTCCAGGCCGAAGCCTTGGCCCTTCTGATAGCACGGACCAAACCCCTCTTGGCCTCTCTCCTGCTTTCAAGGCACTCCCTCATCCTGGCCAGGTCGCCGCTGCGTCGAGCCCTCTGGTAGCGCCTTCTTGTTACCATGGCCTCCCTCCTAAGCGCTGCAATTTCATGGGACCACCACGACACTACTCTCCCCCTGTTCACTCCTGTCCTGACTCGAGACATGGCAATGTCACACGCACTAACAAGTGAGTTGTTTATCCACGTCACTAGATCCTCCCCACTGGCACTATAGTCACGTGTCCAGTCAGCAGACACGAGGGCTGCGGCGAGCCTATCCTCGTCCACAGCCCTCGCATCCCACCTAGGGAAAATTCTATCCCTGGAGCAAAGGCTTCGGAAGCCTGTAGCCTCACGCCTATAATTGAATATGACGTACAAATGGTCCGAAAGGGACTCGGCCTCATCCACCCTCCAATCCGATAAGCGGACGATGGCTGTCGGAGATCCCCACGTAAGGTCTATAACGCTCGACCCTTGCGGCCGAACGCACGTGGGGTGGCCAACCTGGTTGCCCAGGCTTAGGTTCAACCTATTGGCCCACATGCAGAGCAACTCACCCCTTAGGTTACTTCTGCCTTCCGGATCCCATCTTTGGGACCGGGCATTGAAGTCTCCGGCAACCAACGCTGGAAGAGCGGGAAAAGATCCTAAGAGCTCTTCGAGCTCATCAAGGAGTCTACAAAATTTACTAATATCCTCGCTGGGGGGAAAGTAGACAGAAACTACCAGCGAGTCCCCCCATTTAGCGGCCACAAAAAACAAACCCCTGCGCACTAGGCTACAGGTTCCTCCGCCTTTGCTCACGAGAATCGCAGCGAGGGGCGACCCCCCCAGGGATGAGAGCCATCTCTCATCCCCAGGAGGGACCCACCACGGCTCCGATACTATGGCGATGTCCGCCCCAACCTCCCTCATTCGCTGGCCCAGCAAATCCTGGGCCCTTCGCGCATGGTTGAGGTTGATCTGGATCATCGCCATATTAGTTTAAAGTAATGTTAAAATTGCATGGAGGGGCAGGAGCCGCCTGCTCCACCTCCATGCCACTATCTTCCGGACCCTTAGGTCCTACACACGGTCCCACGCTATTGGCGGCCGGTACACTAGATCCACGCACTTGTGCAGCATCTTTGTCCGCAACTCTTAAAATTAGGTCTTTTCGTCTAATAGGAGGCACCAATGGGCACTCCCAGGAACCCGCCCTGTGCGAGGTCTGGGAGCGACCCGCCTCCGCACAGACCGGACACTTGGGGCCGGCCCCACACTCGCGAGCGACGTGTCCCGGCTCACCACACCGAAAGCAAACATCCGTTCTCGCGCAAGGTGCCGGGCAGAAGGCCGCAACGTGGCCCCTTGCGAGACACCTGTGGCATCTCAGGGGCCTGGGTCGAACAGGGAAGACCCGCACTCTTCCCCACCCCACCAGAATGTTTCCTCTGTCTATTGCCGCCCGGGCAAGGGCCGTCGGTGCCACCACCGTGGCCTCGTAGCGGCCACCCCTGCCCGGTCGGATTTCCCCCATAGTTATTAAGTTCGGGTCAATGCCCGACCTCCCCTCCAACAGCGCGCACCTAATCGCGGTGAGGGTGGTTGATGGGTATAAACCCTCCAACCTGATGGGGGAGGTCCTCTGAGGCCTCAAAATTTTGGCCTCAGGGAGGACCCCCCTCATCGCCTCCGCGACCTTGTCCGCCTTCGTTTGGGCGTCCTTGCCGCGGACCTCCCAAATGAAGGAGCCCGTGAGGCCCCTTCTGTAAGAAAGCCCCTTGACACCTATGGTGTCAAGGTTTATACTTCCCTCCAGCTTTTTAAGAGCCTCCAGGTAGGAGGCTCCTCCCTCGCAGGTCAGGGAGACTGCGGCGGTCTCCCTGGTCCTCGCGGTTTGCTTCTTCTTCTTCTTTCTTTGCACAGTGGGGGGGGCAACCCTCCCAGTACTCGACTGTTTGGGCAAGGGCCCCCCAACAGGCATCGAAGCCCTACCCCTTCTCCTGACCTCCACGAACCCATCCCCATCTGGGATGGAGGTCAGTGGCATCTGTGTAGCCGTCGAGGGGGCAGCCCGCGGTTGGGCTGCAACTTGGGCGTATGAGCCCCGCCCCGCCTTCATCTCTTTCAACTCCTGTTGAATTCCAACAATCGCCTTGGACAGCTCAGCGAGGATCCTTGTGGTCGCCCCGCCGTCCAAATCCTCCCCCCTTCTCGCCGTAGCCAGTCTTTCTTCCCCAATGGATCGAGTTTGGTTCGTCACGGATGCTCTTACTGGGACATTCGCCACATCCTTTGCCGTCGCCTGTCTTTCGAGGAGCGCATCCTTTTTCTTTAGCTCCTTTCTAAGGCGCGAGCATTCTTCTTCAACATGCCTCAACCGGTCATTGGTGGCCTTAGTTTCCGCCCTTAATTGTTCTAATACGGTTTGGAAATCAGGGCCACAATTCGCCCTATTTCTTGCCTTCAATTCCCTGGCTAATTCCATAATTCCCAGGTTGCAACGCTTCATGCGACCTGAGATTTCACCCTTTATATTTCCACATGTCTTTCTCCTGGATTCAGCCTCCATTGCATGATCCAAGATACGCTCGATCAGCCTACCAGTTTCAATGCCGGAGATCGATGGCCCCTCCGGGAAGACCACTTCCGCATTGGTCAAATCAATGACCTCTTCTTCTGAGGATGTGGAATATGTTACCGGCCTCGCCCTCTTATTTGTTCTGGCTGTTAGTGTGCCAGTCTCCATCTCCTCGGTGCATTCTAAAGTGCACCTTGGCCCCTCCTTTGAGGAGCACCCTTGCCTTCCTGACGCATTGGTCAGTTCGCGGGCCAGGTCGCCTACCCGCGAACAGCTTCCCGTATTGGTTACCAGAGTCGGGGCCGGGTCACCTACCCCAGACTCATAGCAGTAGCATGTTGACGACGGAGGGTGGCCTGCTAGCGCACCACCTAACACCGCCGGTGTGTGGACATCCGAACCACACCCTTTAATCACTGACTTTGTACTCATCATATTTAATAATTTTATAATGGCACAAGCCAGTGGAAAGGAAAGGAAATGAAGGAAGTAAGAGACAAAGAAAAGAGTAGAAAAAGGGGGATAGAAAGAATTAAAGATAGAAATAGCCACACAAAGAGCATACACACTCCATTCATACCCTCCCTTTTAGTCGCCTCTTACGACAAGCAGGGAATACTGTGGGAGTATTCTACTACCCCCTACCCACGGGGGGGACCCTGACGCAACCCTTTTTTTTTTTTTTTTTTTTTTTTTTTTTTTTTTTCGTCAGGGGGAAAACCTTCATAGGCCCCTTGAGCCCGGTACTCAAGGGAGTGTCGGATTCCTACCGACTAAAAACCCACCTGGTGCAATTCACATTCATTCGTTGGGTGGGAGGGGCGGAACCGTGCTACATGCACATACTTCACCCGCTCCCACCCCGATGAGCCTGGCCGGTGTTTTCCAGGCTCTCTCCATTCACACACACTCACATACATCTTATAATTAAGTTGTTGCACCCCACGGTGGGGCGCAACCTAAACCTACTATGTATAACTATATACACTAACCCGACCATCCATCCCATGATGCAATGGTCGGGTTCATACAACCCATGCATGAGCATGCTCATTCATCTCCTCAGGGGAAAGCGGCGCACTAGACCGGGCCAGTCGCCGCCAAAGCTGTCCGGAGCCTCGCCCGGGGGGGCCGCCTAGGAGCTACTCTCCTACGCGGCCTAGCATTCATCCTTCTTCTGTTACGCACAACTCTCTCCCTCTCTCTTTCAGCATCCTCCTTGGCCCTCATAACTAGTCCTGAAAAGGACTGGAATGCAGCCCACGCCCCCGGGGTATCCAGGGATCGCCCGACTATCCCGGGGAGAGTGAGCTGCACCCCCCCCAGTTCCCTGACCAAGGAGGCCCTCTCATTCATCCACGCAGGGCACTCAATCAGGGTGTGATCGGCATCATCGTTCCCCGCATCGCAGTGAAAACACCGCGGGGAGTCTGCCTTCCTGATACCGTATAGGTACGCGGGAAAGCAGCCATGGCCAGTCATCAGCTGAGTGGTGTGGAAGGTCGTTTCCAAAGAAAACGGCCTTCCAACCCACTCATCCAACCTGGAAGCGATGGCTGCCCTCACACGCACCCCCGTTGCTCCAATTGCGCCAACGAGACTTACTTCTTCTTCCTTCCATGAGGCAATTGCCCTCCTCTTGGCAATAGCGCCCAGCACGGCCCTTGTCCTAGGGGAAACGGGATCCTCCGCTTCCCGGACCGCTGCGTAGACGTCCGCCAGCTGCGGCGCCAGATGGTCGAGGGGAATAATCCCCGCGACCATCATTGCCGCATGGAAGGACACCGTTCTATACGCGCAACACACCCTGATTGCTACCCTTCTTTGCAGGGCCCGAACAGCCCGCCTGATCCTCTGATCTTCCACAACAGCGCGCCACCACACCGGAGCACCATAAAGGAGCACGGAGTGGATCACGCTGCAGTAGAGGCGTCGCTTCTTTTCCCTCGGTCCGTGAAGGTTCGGAAGGATCCTCCCAATGGACCGAAGGATCCCCTGCACTCTAGGAATTAAGGCCTCGAAGTGGGGCCTAAATGTCATGTCTGCATCTAATACTATGCCCAGGTATTTCACACTGGGCTTAACCGCAATACAAACCCCCCTGAGTCTGATCACAGGGGGGGAGCAATCCTGCGTCTGCGGAAGGCAGAGGCAGGGAAGGCCATCGCCTCCGTTTTGTGCGGCGCCACTTTAAGGCCCAAACTCTCTATCTCATTTACTAGGACTTCGAGGTCCCTCTCGCACGCTAACATCGCACTAGCCGGGTCCCGCCCCACTGACAGGAGGGCCGTGTCATCCGCATAGCAGACGACACGAGACCCCCCCGGCAGCGGGACACGGAGGACCCGGTCGTAGGCGATGTTCCACAGTGTGGGGCCCAGGACAGAACCCTGTGGGACCCCACACGTCACGCTTACGTTATATAGAGTGCCCTGTCCTCCTATAAAGGACAGGAGCCTATTCCTAAAAAAGTCCTTAGTAATATTAACTAGATGGGTGGGGAAGCCACACCTCGTCATGGAGTCAATAACGGTCATCCAGGGGAGCGAGTTAAACGCGTTGGCAATGTCCAACGACACTAGGACACCAACCCGTCCCTCACTCACGCACTCCTGTATATAACGTTTGACCTCCCCAACGGCCCCAAGGGTGGAATGGCCCACCCTGAAGCCATGTTGGCTCGGCGATAGTACACTTCTTAATTCTGAAAACTCGCTCACCCTGGAGACGATCACTCTCTCGAATAACTTCCCCACCTCATCCAGCAGGCATATGGGCCTGAATGAACCCGGTGAGATGTCCTCCCCAGTCCTCTTTCTTATGAGGACCAGCCCGGCCCTCTTCCAACGCTCCGGGAACACGCCGTTCCTCAAGAGGTCAGAGAAGCAGCGAGCCAGTCCCCCGCTGCAGATGTCAGCAGCCTTTTTCACCACCAGTCCCGGCACACCATCAGGGCCTGGTGCCCTTCCAAGGCCAATCTTGGCAGCGGCCCTGCGCACCTCTTCCGGCAGCACCTCCACCCCAGCCAGGTCCCGCAGGTCTTCGTTCGGGGACACTGGTTGGCCGTCCCTCGGAAACAGGGTTTCGATGGTTGTGGCCAGCAGAGAGGGGTCCAGTGCCTCAGTAAGGGGGGGGAGACCCCGAGCTCTAAGCTTGTTCATCACAAGCTTATATGGCCTCCCCCAGGGATCTTCCTCGATGGTAGTGAGGAAGTCCCTCCAGGCCGAAGCCTTGGCCCTCCTGATAGCACGGACCAAACCCCTCTTGGCCTCCCTCCTGCTGTGTAGGCACTCCCCTATCCTGGCCAGGTCGCCGCTGCGTCGAGCCCTTTGAAGTCTTCTTCTCGAGAGCATTGCCTCCCTCCTAAGGGCGGCAATCTCCCGAGACCACCACGGCACCACACTCACCCGGTTCACTCCTGTTCTGACCCGAGGCATACCAATGTCACATGCCCTGGTCAAGGTACAGTTCAGCCACCGCACTAAGTCTTCCCCACTGGCACCATTGTTCCGTGTCCAGTCGGCGGATACGAGGGCTGCGGCGAGCCTATCCTCGTCCACAGCCCTCGTATCCCACCTAGGAAAAATTCTCTCCCTAGAGCAAAGGCTTCGGAAGCCTGCAGCCTCACGCCTATAGTTAAATATAACATACAGGTGGTCCGAAAGGGACTCGGCCTCATCCACCCTCCAATCCGATAAGCGGACGATGGCTGTCGGAGATCCCCACGTAAGGTCTATAACGCTCGACCCTTGCGGCCGAACGCACGTGGGGTGGCCAACCTGGTTGCCCAGGCTTAGGTTCGACCTATTGGCCCACATGCAGAGCAACTCACCCCTTAGGTTACTTCTGCCTTCCGGATCCCAACTGTGGGACCGGGCATTAAAGTCTCCGGCAACCAACGCTGGAAGCGTGGGAAATGATCCTAAGAGCTCTTCGAGCTCATCAAGGAGTCTACAAAATTTACTGATATCCTCGCTGGGGGGAAAGTAGACAGAGACTACCAGCGAGTCCCCCCATTTAGCGGCCACAAAAAACAAACCCCTGCGCACTAGGCTGCAGGTTCCTCCGCCTTTGCTCACGAGAATCGCGGCGAGGGGCGACCCCCCCAGGGATGAGAGCCATTTCTCATCCCCAGGGGGAACCCACCACGGTTCCGATATTATGGCGATGTCCGCCTCAACCTCCCTCATTCGCTGGCCCAGCAGATCCTGGGCCCTACGCGCATGGTTGAGGTTGACTTGGATCACCGCCATATTAGTCTAAAATAATGTTTAGACTGCATGGAGGGGCAGGAGCCGCCTGCTCAACCTCCATAGCATCGTTCACCGGACCCACACTAGGTCCCACACTCGGTCCCGCACAATTGTCGGCCGGTACATCACTCACTCGCACTGGCGCGACGTTTTTGCCCGCGACCACCAGTATCTGTTCTCTACGTCTAATGGGAGGCACCAGTGGGCACTCCCAGGAACCCGCCCTGTGCGAGGTCTGGGGGCGACCCGCCTCCGCACAGACCGGACACTTGGGGCCGGCCCCACACTCGCGAGCGACGTGTCCCGGCTCACCACACCGGAAACAAACGTCCGTTCTCGCGGAAGGTGCCGGGCAAAAGGCCGCAACGTGGCCCCTTGCGAGACACCTGTGGCATCTCAGGGGCCTGGGTCGAACAGGGAAGACCCGCACTCTCCCCCACCCCACCAGAATGTTTCCTTTGTCTATAGCCGCCCGGGCAAGGGCCGTCGGTGCCACCACCGTGGCCTCGTAGCGGCCACCCCTGCCCGGTCGGATTTCCCCCATGGTAATTAGGTTCGGGTCAATGCCCGACCTCCCCTCCAACAGCGCGCACCTGATCGCGGTGAGGGTGGTTGTTGGGTATAAACCCTCCAACCTGATGGGGGAGGTCCTCTGAGGCCTTAAAATTTTGGCCTCAGGGAGGACCCCCCTCATCGCCTCCGCGACCCTGTCCGCCTTCATCTGGGCGTCCTTGCCGCGGACTTCCCAGATGAAGGAGCCCGTGAGGCCCCTTCTGTACGAAAGCCCCTTGACCCCTATGGTGTCAAGGTTTATGCTTCCTTCTAATTTCCTTAAAGCCTCCAGGTAGGAGGCTCCTCCCTCGCAGGTCAGAGAGACTGCGGCGGTTTCCCTGGTCCTCGTGGTTTGCTTCTTCTTCTTCTTCTTCTTCTTCTTTTTATCCACAGTGGGGGGGGCAACCCTCCCGGCACTCGACTGTTTGGGCAAGGGCCCCCTAATAGGCATCGAAGCCCTACCCCTTCTCCTGACCTCCATGAACCCATCCCCGTCTGGGATGGGGGTCAGTGGCATCTGTGTCGCCGTCGAGGGGGCAACTCGTGGTCGTGCCGCAACCTGAGCGTAAGAGCCCCGTTCTCCTTTCATTGTTTTCAGTTCCTGCTGAATGGCTGTGATGGATTTAGCCAATTCAGCAAGAACCCTCATCGTCGCCCGCCGTCCAAATTCTCATCTTTTCTGGCTGCAACCAGTCTTTCCTCAGCGAAAGACTGAGTACGCTTATTTAGTGCAGCCATTTCCGTTGCTGGAGGGTTCCCATGTTACTATTGTTCTTCTTGGTAGCCTTCTCAAGGAGTACATCTTTACGTTTGATTTCGCGTCTAAGACGCGAACACTCCTCCTCGAGTTGTTTGAGCTGATGTTCGTGGCTCTAGTCTCGGAGCGTAGCTGTTCTAACGTCTCTCGAATGTCTGCGCTGCAGCTCAACCTGTTTCGAGCCTGCAGCTCCTTAGCGACCTCTATTATACCCAGGTTACAGGACTTCATCTTCCCGGATATTTCCCCCTTGATATTGCCGCAGGTCTTCCTTTTTATTTCGGCCTCGGCAGCATGATCTAGGATTAGCTCGATCAGTCTCCCTGATTCCAGATTGGAGACTGATGGCTTCTCTGACAAAACTCCCTCCATACTTGTTAAATCTATTACTTCGTCATCTGATGACGTGGAGTAGGCCATCGGCCTAGCCCTCTTCCGTATGGATCCGACAGTTGGAGAGTCGGACTCCATATCATCCCTTCCTGAGACATTGGTCGATCCGCAGGCCAGGTCGCCTACCTGCGAACAGCTTCCCGTATTGGTTACCAGAGTCGGGGCCGGGTCGCCTACCCCAGACTCATAGCAGTCGTGTGATGACGACGGAGGGTGGCCTGCCATAACACCACCTAGCACCGCCGGTGTGTGGATGTCCCTTCCACACGGGTTATTAACTGATCTTGTACCTTTCATTTTAATACATCAAATTAGGCACAAGCCCAGTCGGAAAGGAAAGGAAAAGAAAGAAGCAAGAGGCAAAGAAAGAATAGAAAAGAGGGGATAGACAGAATTAAAGGTAGGAATAGCCACGCAGAGACAATCACACACCATTCATACCATCCCTTTTAGTCGCCTCTTACGACAAGCAGGGAATACTGTGGGAGTATTCTACTACCCCCTACCCACGGGGGGGACCCTGACGCAACCCTGACGCAACCCTGACGCAACCCTGACGCAACCCTGACGCAACCCTGACGCAACCCTTTTTTTTTTTTTTTTTTTTTTTTTTTTTTCGTCAGGGGGAAAACCTTCATAGGCCCCTTGAGTCCGGTACTCAAGGGAGTGTCGGATTCTTACCGACTAAAAACCCACCTGGTGCAGAGTCTCCCGCGAGGAGAAGAGGCAGGCGCAACGCACAGTATGTACAATTCAAATTACCTATGTGCCTCTCCCCTAGTAAGCCCGGTCGGAAATTTTTCCGCGCTTTCTCCCGCAACATACACACTCCTACATCCAGCGCACTCAACAGTAGAGTTTCCTCCCCGGAGGCGCAATCTCTCATACTTAGGCGCACTCAACAGTTACAACTGGAGACGCAGATTACACACTCACTCCTGGCCTGACCTTACAATAAAACAATATTTCGGTCAGGCCCACACCACTCTCACACCGTATTAACACACAGTTCTCGCACTCCAGTACAATCTACAAGTAACTCCATTCAATGAGGGGGAATCGACGCACAGCCGTTAGCCATTCGTCGCCCCAGGCACGCGAAGTCTCGCCCGGGGGGGCCGCCTAGGAGCAAGTCTCCTCTGCGGCGCCGCACGCAACCCCCGTTCTCTCTCTCTCTCAGCATTCTCTTTCGCTCTCATCACACGCCCCGCGAAAGACCGGAATGCATCCCACCCCCCCGGCACATCCAGGGATGCCCTGAGTATGCCAGAGAGGGAGAAATGCACCCCCCCCAATTCCCCAGCAAGATCATCCCGCTCACTCACCCACGCAGGGCAGTCGACCAGGGTGTGGTCAGCGTCATCTTCATTTGCTCCGCAGTGAAAGCACTGCGGAGATATCGCCTTCCCTATTCTATAAGGAATGCAGGGAAGCAACCATGTCCGGTCATCAGCTGAGTGGTGTGAAAGGTCGTACCTATGGAGTGCGGCCTTTCAACCCACTCATCCAACCTATCAGCAATGGCTGCCCTAACCCGCGCTCCTGTTTCTCCCGTTACTCCTATTAAGTTTATCTCCTCTTCCTTCCATGCAGCGACCGCCATCCTCCTGGCTTCAGCGCCCAGCGCCGCCTTAATGGCCGGAGAAACAGGTTCCTCCGCACCACTAAGGGCCACATACACCTCCGCCAGCCGGGGCGCAAGATGGTCGAGAGGAATGATCCCCGCAACCATCATCGCCGCATGGAACGACACCGTTCTGTATGCACAGCACACCCTGATCGCCACCCTCCTCTGGAACGATCGAATGGCCCGCTTGACACGCATGTCCTCTACAGCAGTGCGCCACCACACCGGCGCCCCATAAATGAGCACCGACTGGACCACACTACTGTAGAGGCGTCTCTTCTTCTCCCCCGGTCCATGAAGGTTCGGAAGGAGCCTTCCAAGGGACCGAAGGATCCCCTCCGCCTTCGGAATCAAGGCCGCGAAGTGGGGCCTGAATGTAAGGTTGGAGTCCAACACCACGCCCAGGTAGTTGACTCTGGGACCTATAACAACCCTAGACCCCCTAACCCTAATGGCGGGGGCCGGTGCACTCCTGCGTCTGCGGAGGGCAGAGGCAGGGAAGGCCATTGCCTCCGTCTTGTGTGGCGCCACCTCGAAACCAAGCTCCTCAATCGCACTCACCAGCACATCAAGGTCGCGTTCCGCATTCGCGATCGCCTCCGACAGGTCCCGCCCCGATGACAGAAGGGCCGTGTCGTCCGCATAACAGACGACCCGGGAACCCCCCGGCATCGGAACCCGGAGGACACTGTCATAGGCTATGTTCCACAGGGTTGGCCCCAGCACCGAACCCTGCGGAACCCCGCACGAGACCTGTCTTTCCTTTAATTGTCCACTCTTCCCGACAAACAATAATGTTCGGTTGGACAAGTAACTCCTTATGATGTTAACTATGTATGTGGGAAGGCCCATCCCATCCAGCGCCCTGAAGATGGTCTCCCACGGCAGCGAGTTGAAAGCGTTCCTGATATCCAGCGAAGTTAGGATCCCGACGCACTCACTGTCCACACACTCCCGCACTACGTTTTTCACCACCATTATGGCACCGACCGTCGAGCGTCTGACGCGAAAGCCATGCTGCGCCTGCGACAACAGACCCCCTGCCTCCAGGCATCTGTTCATCCTTGCCACGATTACCCGCTCAAACAGTTTCGCGGTCTCATCCAGTAGGCAGATCGGTCTGTAGGAGCCAGGCAGATCCGGTTGGGCGTCTAGTTTCTTCTTTTCAGGACCAGTCTTGCCCTCTTCCAGGCTGTTGGAAAGTTACTGGTCCTGAGACACTCCGTGAACAGTTCAGCCAGGCCGACCCCGCAGTGGACCGCTGCTGCCTTTATCACTATGCCCGGGACCCCGTCCGGTCCCGGAGCCTTTCCACCGGCGATCTTCCTTGCCGCAGCCAGCACCTCCTCCAGCGTTACCGCCGCACCATCCACTTGAACACCGCGGAGGCCCCCCTGCTGTCCCGCTCCACTTGGGGAAACAGGCCCCCCAGCACCCGGTCCATCACCTCTGACTCGAGTACCTCCGTCAAGGGTGCTGAGTATGGCCTCAACTTCCCCATGACCAGGCGATATGGTCTGCCCCACGGATCCGCCTCAAGCGTCCCCACGAAGTCTCCAGGCAGCGGCCTTGGCCCTCCTAATGGCCCTCTTCACTGTCTTTTAGACTCCCTGCGGGCCTCCAGGCACAGTTCCACTCTTCTTTGGTCCCCACTGCGCCTGGCCCTCAGAAAGCGTCTCCTGGCCGCGTCGCCTCTGCCCTGATAGCAGACAGTTCCTGCGACCACCAGCATGCCTTCCCCCTCCTGTTCCTCGTGTTCCCCGCTCTCGGCAGTGCCATGTCACATGCACGCGCCAACATTCCGCGTAGCCACTTGACGAAATCTCGCGCACTACACTCACCACTGGGACGAGTCCAGTCGCCCGATATAAGGGCAGCGTCGAGCATGTCCTTGTCCGCAGCCCTCGCATTCCACCGAGGGAAAGTCCTGCCTGGCCGGCTCAAGCTTCGGACCCCTGCAGTCTCATGGCAGTACTTGAAATTACATATGCATGGTCCGAAAGGGACTCAGCTTGATCTACCCTCCACTCCGATAAGCGGATACTAGCAGCTGACGAGCCCCACGTGAGATCAATGACGCTCGACCCTTGCGGCCGAACGCACGTGGGGGAGCCAGCTCGGTTGAAGAGGTGCAAGTTCAACCGATTGGCCCAGGTAGAGAGCAACCCACCCCTTAGGTTACTCCTACCCCCGGGATCCCATCTGTGGGCCCGGGCATTAAAGTCGCCAGCCACCAGCACTGGAGAGGTAGGAAATCTTCCTAAGAGCTCTTCGAGCTCATCTAGGAGCCTACAATATTTACTAATTACCTCGCTGGGGGGAAAGTAAACAGAAATCACCAGCGAGTCCCCCCACTTAACAGCTACGAAGAAGCTACCCCTTTGCACCAGACTGCAGGGTCTTCCACTTTCACCCACCAGTACCGCAGATAGCGGAGCCCCGCCCAGGGATGAGAACCATTTCTCATCACCGGGCGGAACCCACCACGGTTCTGCGATGATCGCGATCCCCGCCCCACACTCGCGCATACGCTGGATCAACAGATCCTGCGCACCCCGCGCATGGTTCAGGTTCACCTGCACGCAACACTCACTGGGGGCAAGGGACATTGTTGGTGTTTACACCACTGACCCCCGCTACTTCTGCAGGCCCCGCACACCTGTTTCTATCGCAGCCCTTGCCCTGCGCAGCTTTATCGTTCATTGTTCCTGTGAGGGTGGATAGGTCCGCGTCCACCTCCATACCCTCTTCCCCCGTCGAAACACTAGGCACCCGAGCCTCACTACCCGCGGACGCGCACGCTTCGTTGTTCGCCCTTCGCGGAGGGACCACCGGGCACTCCCAGCTCCCCGCGCGATGGCTCCTGTTCCTGTGCCCAGCGTCCCTACATACCGGACACTCTATTTTATTCCTACAGTCCTTTGCGTTGTGGCCCGGTTGGCCACACTGATGGCAAAGGTTCGCCCTAGAGGTTGGACTAGGGCAACTCATGGCGACATGCCCCCTGGCCAGACAGCGGTGGCAGCGCAGTGGCCTTTGCCGGAGCTCGACCACCTTTGCCCGGTATAGACCGAAGTCTACCCCTCCCCTGTTGATGACAGCCTGGGCCATTTCTACCGGGGCAGAGACAACCGTCTCCCAGAGACGTCCCCTGCCCGCCCTGATCTCACCAACCCAAATTTTATTTGGGTCAATGTTCCCCTTTATAGCGAGGAGGGCATTCCTAATCACGGTCATGTTCAGGCTTGGGTCAATACCCACCAGCCTAAAGGACCGCGTTCTATGTGGCCGAGCGATCTTGGCCTCCGGCACCGTCCTCTTCAAGGCATCGGCTACCCGGTCTGCCTTAATAGCAGCCTCCTTCCCCCTGATGCTGAAGATGAAAGCCCCCGTTAGACCCCTTCTCATTGTCACCTTTTCCACCCCAAATTCTTTGAGGCTAATGCTCTCTCTGGCCTTGGCGAGAGCATCCCGGTACGACAATGTCTCATTGCACGCCAGTGAGACCGCAGCTGTCTCCCTGGTCCCACCGTTGCGATTCTTCTTCTTCTTCTTTTTCTTCTTCTTCTTGGTGCCACTTCCTGTGGCACCTCGATCCCCCGATGTGGTGGTCTTCTCCTGTCCGACAGTTGGCTTTGTCTGCTGGCGTCGCTTCTTCCTTCCGACTACCTCGACAAACCCATCCTGTGAGGGGGGAACAGCCTTATTAACGGCAGGAACCCTTTGGGCAGGAGCCCTCAAGGTTCCCGGGGCAGGAGCACTTCCCTTCCCCCCTACCGCAGTCCCCCCTGTTTCCCGCTGGGGTGGCTTGTTGGTTTCCCTGAACACCTTCCACATTTCGAGCTGTGTCTTCTGCAGGGCCTCAATGCTCTTGCTAAAGTCCCTCAGAACCGCCATCACACAGCTCATATCATCCCCAATCCTGGCATCCTCCAATCTCTTCTCCAGAGGTGGGGTTACCTTGTTTATCGTAGGCGCCTGCCTTCCCTGGTTCGGGGTAGCAACCGCCTTCACTCCATGGCATTGTTTTTCTGCCTCTCGCTTTTTAAGCTCCCTTTGGAGCCTAGCGATTTCTCCTTCCATTTGACGAATCTGCTCGTCTCTGATCTTAGCTTCCGTCCTCAGCTGGTATATGCTTCAGCCCTTGAGAACCGGAGCCGGATTGTTTCTCCATCCTCTCCTCCATTCGTCGGCAATGAAGCGACTCTTTAACAAGTCGCTTTATCCTTCCCGACACTTCTCCTTTATATTAGAGCATCTCGCTCTCTCCTTTTCTATTCCTCTTAGATATGCCCTGAGCTTCTCTGGCAGCCTTCCCGCCTCCAGTGTCAGCGGCGTCTGGCTTCTTCCCGGCGCGTCCTCTTCCACGATGAGGCAGTCGTCCTCATCCGACGACGTTATGCTCCTCAATCTTTTGTTGCTCCTGGTCTTTATCGGTGACTCCGGGTCCGTCAACCGCAACTGCTCCATGGCTCTGGCCTCCTTCTGCCATTCTCCATTGGTACTCCTTTCCTGATGCCTTGGTCAATTCGCAGGCCAGGTCACCTACCTGCGAACAACTTCCCGAGGCATTAACCAGAGTCTGGGCCGGGTTGCCTACCGCAGACTCATGACAGTCGTAGGATGACGACGGTGGGTGGCCTGTCCTACCACCACCAAACACCGCCGTTGTGTGGGTATCCCTCCACACGGGTTTATCTCCGAACTTGTACTCTCCATATTAATTTTAATTAGGTAGGCACAAGCCCAGAGGAAAGGAGAGGAAATGAAGGAAGTAAGAGACGAAGAAAAGAATAGAAAAAGGGGGGATAGAAAGAATTAAAGATAGAAATAGCCATACAGAACATACACACACCATTCATACCCTCCCTTTTAGTCGCCTCTTACGACAAGCAGGGAATACTGTGGGAGTATTCTACTACCCCCTACCCACGGGAAGCACCCTGACGCACCCCACGGTGGGGCGCAACCTAAACCTATTATGTATAACTATATACACTAACCCGACCATCCATCCCATGATGCAATGGTCGGGTTCATACAACCCATGCATGAGCATGCTCATTCATCTCCTCAGGGGAAAGCGGCGCACTAGACCGGGCCAGTCGCCGCCAAAGCTGTCCGGAGCCTCGCCCGGGGGGGCCGCCTAGGAGCTACTCTCCTACGCGGCCTAGCATTCATCCTTCTTCTGTTACGCACAACTCTCTCCCTCTCTCTTTCAGCATCCTCCTTGGCCCTCATAACTAGTCCTGAAAAGGACTGGAATGCAGCCCACGCCCCCGGGGTATCCAGGGATCGCCCGACTATCCCGGGGAGAGTGAGCTGCACCCCCCCCAGTTCCCTGACCAAGGAGGCCCTCTCATTCATCCACGCAGGGCACTCAATCAGGGTGTGATCGGCATCATCGTTCCCCGCATCGCAGTGAAAACACCGCGGGGAGTCTGCCTTCCTGATACCGTATAGGTACGCGGGAAAGCAGCCATGGCCAGTCATCAGCTGAGTGGTGTGGAAGGTCGTTTCCAAAGAAAACGGCCTTCCAACCCACTCATCCAACCTGGAAGCGATGGCTGCCCTCACACGCACCCCCGTTGCTCCAATTGCGCCAACGAGACTTACTTCTTCTTCCTTCCATGAGGCAATTGCCCTCCTCTTGGCAATAGCGCCCAGCACGGCCCTTGTCCTAGGGGAAACGGGATCCTCCGCTTCCCGGACCGCTGCGTAGACGTCCGCCAGCTGCGGCGCCAGATGGTCGAGGGGAATAATCCCCGCGACCATCATTGCCGCATGGAAGGACACCGTTCTATACGCGCAACACACCCTGATTGCTACCCTTCTTTGCAGGGCCCGAACAGCCCGCCTGACCCTCTGATCTTCCACAACAGCGCGCCACCACACCGGAGCACCATAAAGGAGCACGGAGTGGATCACGCTGCAGTAGAGGCGTCGCTTCTTTTCCCTCGGTCCGTGAAGGTTCGGAAGGATCCTCCCAATGGACCGAAGGATCCCCTGCACTCTAGGAATTAAGGCCTCGAAGTGGGGCCTAAATGACAAGTCTGCATCTAATACTATGCCCAGGTATTTCACGCTGGGCTTAACCGCAATACAAACCCCCCTGAGTCTGATCACAGGGGGGGGAGCAATCCTGCGTCTGCGGAAGGCAGAGGCAGGGAAGGCCATCGCCTCCGTTTTGTGCGGCGCCACTTTAAGGCCCAAACTCTCTATCTCATTTACTAGGACTTCGAGGTCCCTCTCGCACGCTAACATCGCACTAGCCGGGTCCCGCCCCGCTGACAGGAGGGCCGTGTCATCCGCATAGCAGACGACACGAGACCCCCCCGGCAGCGGGACACGGAGGACCCGGTCGTAGGCGATGTTCCACAGTGTGGGGCCCAGGACAGAACCCTGTGGGACCCCACACGTCACGCTTACGCTATGTAGAGTGCCCTGTCCTCCTATAAAGGACAGGAGCCTATTCCTAAAAAAGTCCTTAGTAATATTAACTAGATGGGTGGGGAAGCCACACCTCGTCATGGAGTCAATAACGGTCATCCAGGGGAGCGAGTTAAACGCGTTGGCAATGTCCAACAACACTAGGACACCAACCCGTCCCTCACTCACGCACTCCTGTATATAACGTTTGACCTCCCCAACGGCCCCAAGGGTGGAATGGCCCACCCTGAAGCCATGTTGGCTCGGCGATAGTACACTTCTTAGTTCTGAATACTCGCTCACCCTGGAGACGATCACTCTCTCGAATAACTTCCCCACCTCATCCAGCAGGCATATGGGCCTGAATGAACCCGGTGAGATGTCCTCCCCAGTCCTCTTTCTTATGAGGACCAGCCCGGCCCTCTTCCAGCGCTCCGGGAACACGCCGTTCCTCAAGAGGTCAGAGAAGCATCGAGCCAGTCCCCCGCTGCAGATGTCAGCAGCCTTTTTCACCACCAGTCCCGGCACACCATCAGGGCCTGGTGCCCTTCCAAGGCCAATCTTGGTAGCGGCCCTGCGCACCTCTTCCGGCAGCACCTCCACCCCAGCCAGGTCCCGCAGGTCTTCGTTCGGGGACACTGGTTGGCCGTCCCTCGGAAACAGGGTTTCGATGGTTGTGGCCAGCAGAGAGGGGTCCAGTGCCTCAGTAAGGGGGGGGAGACCCCGAGCTCTAAGCTTGTTCATCACAAGCTTATATGGCCTCCCCCAGGGATCTTCCTCGATGGTAGTGAGGAAGTCCCTCCAGGCCGAAGCCTTGGCCCTCCTGATAGCACGGACCAAACCCCTCTTGGCCTCCCTCCTGCTGTGTAGGCACTCCCCTATCCTAGCCAGGTCGCCGCTGCGTCGAGCCCTTTGAAGTCTTCTTCTCGAGAGCATTGCCTCCCTCCTAAGGGCGGCAATCTCCCGAGACCACCACGGCACCACACTCACCCGGTTCACTCCTGTTCTGACCCGAGGCATACCAAAGTCACATGCCCTGACCAAGGAACAGTTCAGCCACCGCACTAAGTCTTCCCCACTGGCACCATTGTTCCGTGTCCAGTCGGCGGATACGAGGGCTGCGGCGAGCCTATCCTCGTCCACAGCCCTCGTATCCCACCTAGGAAAAATTCTCTCCCTAGAGCAAAGGCTTCGGAAGCCTGCAGCCTCACGCCTATAGTTAAATATAACATACAGGTGGTCCGAAAGGGACTCGGCCTCATCCACCCTCCAATCCGATAAGCGGACGATGGCTGTCGGAGATCCCCACGTAAGGTCTATAACGCTCGACCCTTGCGGCCGAACGCACGTGGGGTGGCCAACCTGGTTGCCCAGGCTTAGGTTCGACCTATTGGCCCACATGCAGAGCAACTCACCCCTTAGGTTACTTCTGCCTTCCGGATCCCAACTGTGGGACCGGGCATTAAAGTCTCCGGCAACCAACGCTGGAAGCGTGGGAAATGATCCTAAGAGCTCTTCGAGCTCATCAAGGAGTCTACAAAATTTACTGATATCCTCGCTGGGGGGAAAGTAGACAGAGACTACCAGCGAGTCCCCCCATTTAGCGGCCACAAAAAACAAACCCCTGCGCACTAGGCTGCAGGTTCCTCCGCCTT
Organism: Polistes fuscatus; assembly: GCF_010416935.1. NCBI lineage: Eukaryota > Metazoa > Arthropoda > Insecta > Hymenoptera > Vespidae > Polistes > Polistes fuscatus. The sequence continues at coordinate 81,629 of NW_025113156.1, read as the reverse complement.
TGCTCACGAGAATCGCGGCGAGGGGCGACCCCCCCAGGGATGAGAGCCATTTCTCATCCCCAGGGGGAACCCACCACGGTTCCGATATTATGGCGATGTCCGCCTCAACCTCCCTCATTCGCTGGCCCAGCAGATCCTGGGCCCTACGCGCATGGTTGAGGTTGACTTGGATCACCGCCATTTTACTCTAAAATAGTATTAAGTCTGCATGGAGAGGCAGGAGCCGCCTGCTCAACCTCCATTGCATCGATCGCTGGGCCCGCACTAGGTCCCACACTCGGTCCCGCACTATTGTCGGCCGGTACATCACTCACTCGCACTGGCGCGGCGTTTTTGTCCGCGACCACCAGCATCTGTTCCCTGCGTCTAATGGGAGGCACCAGTGGGCACTCCCAGGAACCCGCCCTGTGCGAGGTCTGGGGGCGACCCGCCTCCGCACAGACCGGACACTTGGGGCCGGCCCCACACTCGCGAGCGACGTGTCCCGGCTCACCACACCGGAAACAAACGTCCGTTCTCGCGGAAGGTGCCGGGCAAAAGGCCGCAACGTGGCCCCTTGCGAGACACCTGTGGCATCTCAGGGGCCTGGGTCGAACAGGGAAGACCCGCACTCTCCCCCACCCAACCAGAATGTTTCCTTTGTCTATAGCCGCCCGGGCAAGGGCCGTCGGTGCCACCACCGTGGCCTCGTAGCGGCCACCCCTGCCCGGTCGGATTTCCCCCATGGTAATTAGGTTCGGGTCAATGCCCGACCTCCCCTCCAACAAGGCGCACCTAATCGCGGTGAGGGTGGTTGTTGGGTACAAACCCTCCAACCTGATGGGGGAGGTCCTCTGAGGCCTCAAAATTTTGGCCTCAGGGAGGACCCCCCTCATCGCCTCCGCGACCCTGTCCGCCTTTGTTTGGGCGTCCTTGCCGCGAACCTCCCAAATGAAGGAGCCCGTGAGGCCCCTTCTGTAAGCAAGTCCCTTGACACCTATGGTTTCAAGGTTTATATTCCCTTCCAACTTTTTGAGAGCCTCCAGGTAGGAGGCTCCTCCCTCGCAGGTCAAGGAGACTGCGGCGGTCTCCCTGGTCCTCTTGGCTTGCTTCTTCTTCTTTTCTTCCTTTCTGAGGATTCCCAGTGGGGGGGGCAACCTTCCCAGCGCCTGGTTGTGCCGGCAAGGGCCCCCCAGCAGGTATCACAGCCCTGCCCCTTCTTTTGACGACCGTAAACCCATCCCTGTCCGGGACAGGAACCGGCGGTGTCGCAGTAGCCGTCGGAGGGGCAACCCGTTGCCTAGCTGCAACCTGTGCATACGTGCCACCTCCCTGCTTCATCCCTCTGATGTCCTCCTGGATGGCAACGACAGCCCTCGCCAGTTCCGTAAGGATCCTAGCCGTTGCCCCGCCATCCAAACTCCCCTCTGCGTTCCTGGCCGCAGTCAGTCTCTCCTGGTTTCTGGTGTTTGGAGCAGCCGTATGGGTCCCACCCCCAGCGTTGGGTCCAGGTGGGACGTTTGCTCCCCCTCCCGATTTCATCTTCTCCAGGAGCGCATCCTTTCTTTTAAGTTCGCGTCTTAGGCGCGAACATTCCTCCTCCAGGTGCTTCAGCCTGGCATTGGTGGCCCTCGTCTCCGCCCGTAGTTGGTCCAGGGCCTCCCTAACATCGGGGCCACAGCTCGTGGCATTTCGAGCCTGTAACTCCCTGGCGATGTTTGCGATCTCCAGATGACAGATTTTCATCTGACCAGAGATCTCGCCCTTTATATTGCCGCACCGCTTACGCCTGGCCTCGGCCTCTGCGGCATGATCCAACAGTTTCTGGATCAGACTCCCTGATTCCAGCTGAACCGTGGACGGTCCGGATGGATCACCGTCCAGGTTGGTGAGGTCGATAACCTCCTCCTCGGACGACGAGGAGTAGGCCATCGGCCTCGCCCTTTTCCTTATGGAACCGACCGCTGGAGAGTCGAATTCCCCGTCTTCTCTTCCTGTAGCATACGTCGGTTCGCAGGCCAGGTCGCCTACCCGCGAACAGCTTCCCGAGCATTTTCTAGGATCGGGGCCGGGTCGCCTACCCTCGATCCATAGCAGACACATGATGACGACGGAGGGTGGCCTGCTACACCACCACCTAACACCGCCGGTGTGTGGACATCCGAACCACACATGACAAAACTGACTTTGTGCTCTTCATATTTTTCATTATAAATTTTTTGGCACAAGCCAGTCGGAAAGGAAAGGAAAAGAAAGAAGTAAGAGGCAAAGAAAGAATAGAAAAGAGGGGATAGACAGAATTAAAGGTAGGAATAGCCACGCAGAGAACAATCACACACCATTCATACCGTCCCTTTTAGTCGCCTCTTACGACAAGCAGGGAATACTGTGGGAGTATTCTACTACCCCCTACCCACGGGGGGACCCTGACGCAACCCTGACGCAACCCTGACGCAACCCTGACGCAACCCTGACGCAACCCTTTTTTTTTTTTTTTTTTTTTTTTTTTCGTCAGGGGGAAAACCTTCATAGGCCCCTTGAGTCCGGTACTCAAGGGAGTGTCGGATTCTTACCGACTAAAAACCCACCTGGTGCAGAGTCTCCCGCGAGGAGAAGAGGCAGGCGCAACGCACAGTATGTACAATTCAAATTACCTATGTGCCTCTCCCTAGTAAGCCCGGTCGGAAATTTTTCCGCGCTTTCTCCCGCACACATACACACTCCTACATCCAGCGCACTCAACGGTAGAGTTTCCTCCCCGGAGGCGCAATCTCTCATACTTAGGCGCACTCAACAGTTACAACTGGAGACGCAGATTACACACTCACTCCTGGCCTGACCTTACAATAAAACAATATTTCGGTCAGGCCCACACCACTCTCACACCGTATTAACACACAGTTCTCGCACTCCAGTACAATCTACAAGTAACTCCATTCGATGAGGGGGAATCGACGCACAGCCGTTAGCCATTCGTCGCCCCAGGCACGCGAAGTCTCGCCCGGGGGGGCCGCCTAGGAGCAAGTCTCCTCTGCGGCGCCGCACGCAACCCCCGTTCTCTCTCTCTCTCAGCATTCTCTTTCGCTCTCATCACACGCCCCGCGAAAGACCGGAATGCATCCCACCCCCCCGGCATATCCAGGGATGCCCTGAGTATGCCAGAGAGGGAGAAATGCACCCCCCCCAATTCCCACAAGATCATCCCGCTCACTCACCCACGCAGGGCAGTCGACCAGGGTGTGGTCAGCGTCATCTTCATTTGCTCCGCAGTGAAAGCACTGCGGAGATATCGCCTTCCTATTCTATAAAGGAATGCAGGGAAGCAACCATGTCCGGTCATCAGCTGAGTGGTGTGAAAGGTCGTACCTATGGAGTGCGGCCTTTCAACCCACTCATCCAACCTATCAGCAATGGCTGCCCTAACCCGCGCTCCTGTTTCTCCCGTTACTCCTATTAAGTTTATCTCCTCTTCCTTCCATGCAGCGACCGCCATCCTCCTGGCTTCAGCGCCCAGCGCCGCCTTAATGGCCGGAGAAACAGGTTCCTCCGCACCACTAAGGGCCACATACACCTCCGCCAGCCGGGGCGCAAGATGGTCGAGAGGAATGATCCCCGCAACCATCATCGCCGCATGGAACGACACCGTTCTGTATGCACAGCACACCCTGATCGCCACCCTCCTCTGGAACGATCGAATGGCCCGCTTGACACGCATGTCCTCCACAGCAGTGCGCCACCACACCGGCGCCCCATAAATGAGCACCGACTGGACCACACTACTGTAGAGGCGTCTCTTCTTCTCCCCCGGTCCATGAAGGTTCGGAAGGAGCCTTCCAAGGGACCGAAGGATCCCCTCCGCCTTCGGAATCAAGGCCGCGAAGTGGGGCCTGAATGTAAGGTTGGAGTCTAACACCACGCCCAGGTACTTGACCCTGGGACCTATAACAACTCTAGACCCCCTAACCCTAATGGCGGGGGCCGGTGCACTCCTGCGTCTGCGGAGGGCAGAGGCAGGGAAGGCCATTGCCTCCGTCTTGTGTGGCGCCACTTCGAGGCCAAGCTCCTCGATCGCACTCACCAGCACATCCAGGTCGCGTTCCGCATTCGCGATCGCCTCCGACAGGTCCCGCCCCGATGACAGAAGGGCCGTGTCGTCCGCATAACAGACGACCCGGGAACCCCCCGGCATCGGAACCCGGAGGACACTGTCATAGGCTATGTTCCACAGGGTTGGTCCCAGCACCGAACCCTGCGGAACCCCGCACGAGACCTGTCTTTCCTTTAATTGTCCACTCTTCCCGACAAACAATAATGTTCGGTTGGACAAGTAACTCCTTATGATGTTAACTATGTATGTGGGAAGGCCCATCCCATCCAGCGCCCTGAAGATGGTCTCCCACGGCAGCGAGTTGAAAGCGTTCCTAATATCCAGCGAAGTCAGGATCCCGACGCACTCACTGTCCACACACTCCCGCACTGCGTTTTTCACCACCATTATGGCACCGACCGTCGAGCGTCTGACGCGAAAGCCATGCTGCGCCTGCGACAACAGACCCCCTGCCTCCAGGCATCTGTTCATCCTTGCCACGATTACCCGCTCAAACAGTTTCGCGGTCTCATCCAGTAGGCAGATCGGTCTGTAGGAGCCAGGCAGATCCGGTTGGGCGTCTAGTTTCTTCTTTATTAGGACCAGTCTTGCCCTCTTCCAGGCTGTTGGAAAGTTACTGGTCCTGAGACACTCCGTGAACAGTTCAGCCAGGCCGACCCCGCAGTGGACCGCTGCTGCCTTTATCACTATGCCCGGGACCCCGTCCGGTCCCGGAGCCTTTCCACCGGCGATCTTCTTTGCCGCAGCCAGCACCTCCTCCAGCGTTACCGCCGCACCATCCACTTGGACACCGCGGAGGCCCCCCTGCTGTCCCGCTCCACTTGGGGAAACAGGCCCCCCAGCACCCGGTCCATCACCTCTGCTCTAGTACCTCCGTCAAGGGTGCTGAGTATGGCCTCAACTTCCCCATGACCAGGCGATATGGTCTGCCCCACGGATCCGCCTCAAGCGTCCCCACGAAGTCTCTCCAGGCAGCGGCCTTGGCCCTCCTAATGGCCCTCTTCAACTGTCTTTTAGACTCCCTGCGGTCCTCCAGGCACAGTTCCACTCTTCTTTGGTCCCCACTGCGCCTGGCCCTTAGAAAGCGTCTCCTGGCCGCCGTCGCCTCTGCCCTGATAGCAGACAGTTCCTGCGACCACCAGCATGCCTTCCCCCTCCTGTTCCTCGTGTTCCCCGCTCTCGGCAGTGCCACGTCACATGCACGCGCCAACATTCCGCGTAGCCACTTGACGAAATCTCGCGCACTACACTCACCACTGGGACGAGTCCAGTCGCCCGATATAAGGGCAGCGTCGAGCATGTCCTTGTCCGCAGCCCTCGCATTCCACCGAGGGAAAGTCCTGCCTGGCCGGCTCAAGCTTCGGACCCCTGCAGTCTCATGGCAGTACTTGAACATTACGCATGGTCCGAAAGGGACTCAGCTTGATCTACCCTCCACTCCGATAAGCGGATACTAGCAGCTGACGAGCCCCACGTGAGTCAATGACGCTCGACCCTTGCGGCCGAACGCACGTGGGGGAGCCAGCTCGGTTGAAGAGGTGCAAGTTCAACCGATTGGCCCAGGTAGAGAGCAACCCACCCCTTAGGTTACTCCTACCCCCGGGTCCCATCTGTGGGCCCGGGCATTAAAGTCGCCAGCCACCAGCACTGGAGAGGTAGGAAATCTTCCTAAGAGCTCTTCGAGCTCATCTAGGAGCCTACAATATTTACTAATTACCTCGCTGGGGGGAAAGTAAACAGAAATCACCAGCGAGTCCCCCCACTTGACAGCTACGAAGAAGCTACCCCTTTGCACCAGACTGCAGGGTCTTCCACTTTCACCCACCAGTACCGCAGATAGCGGAGCCCCGCCCAGGGATGAGAACCATTTCTCATCACCGGGCGGAACCCACCACGGTTCTGCGATGATCGCGATCCCCGCCCCACACTCGCGCATACGCTGGATCAACAGATCCTGCGCACCCCGCGCATGGTTCAGGTTCACCTGCACGCAACACTCACTGGGGGCAAGGGACATTGTTGGTGTTTACACCACTGACCCCCGCTACTTCTGCAGGCCCCGCACACCTGTTTCTATCGCAGCCCTTGCCCTGCGCAGCTTTATCGTTCTTGTTCCTGTGAGGGTGGATAGGTCCGCGTCCACCTCCATACCCTCTTCCCCCGTCGAAACACTAGGCACCCGAGCCTCACTACCCGCGGACGCGCACGCTTCGTTGTTCGCCCTTCGCGGAGGGACCACCGGGCACTCCCAGCTCCCCGCGCGATGGCTCCTGTTCCTGTGCCCAGCGTCCCTACATACCGGACACTCTATTTTTCCTGCAATCCTTTGCGTTGTGGCCCGGTTGGCCACACTGATGGCAAAGGTTCGCCCTAGAGGTTGGACTAGGGCAACTCATGGCGACATGCCCCCTGGCCAGACAGCGGTGGCAACGCAGTGGCCTTTGCCGAGCTCGACCACCTTTGCCCGGTATAGACCGAAGTCTACCCCTCCCCTGTTGATGACAGCCTGGGCCATTTCTACCGGGGCAGAGACAACCGTCTCCCAGAGACGTCCCCTGCCCGCCCTGATCTCACCAACCCAATTTTATTTGGGTCAATGTTCCCCTTTATGGCGAGGAGGGCATTCCTAATCACGGTCATATTCAGGCTTGGGTCAATACCCACCAGCCTAAAGGACCGCGTTCTATGTGGCCGAGCGATCTTAGCCTCCGGCACCGTCCTCTTCAAGGCATCGGCTACCCGGTCTGCCTTAATAGCAGCCTCCTTCCCCCTGATGCTGAAGATGAAGGCCCCCGTTAGACCCCTCCTCATTGTCACCTTTTCTACCCCAAACTCTTTGAGGCTAATGCTCTCTCTGGCCTTGGCGAGAGCATCCCGGTACGACAATGTCTCATTGCACGCCAGTGAGACCGCTGCTGTCTCCCTGGTCCCACCGTTGCGATTCTTCTTCTTCTTCTTTTCTTTCCTCTTCTTGGTGCCACTTCCTGTGGCACCTCGATCCCCCGATGTGGTGGTCTTCTCCTGTCCGACAGTTGGCTTTGTCTGCTGGCGTCGCTTCTTCCTTCCGACTACCTCGACAAACCCATCCTGTGAGGGGGGAACAGCATTATTAACGGCAGGAACCCTTTGGGCAGGAGCCCTCGAGGTTCCCGGGGCGGGAGCACTTCCCTTCCCCCCTACCGCAGTCCCCCCTGTTTCCCGCTGGGGTGGCTTGTTGGTTTCCCTGATCTTCCACATTTCGAGCTGTGTCTTCTGCAGGGCCTCAATGCTCTTGCTAAAGTCCCTCAGCACCGCCATCACACAGCTCATACCATCCCCAATCCTGGCATCCTCCAATCTCTTCTCCAAGATGGGGTTACCTTGTTTATTGTAGGCGCCTGCCTTCCCTGTTCGGGGTAGCAACGCCTTCACTCCATGGCATTGTTTTCTGCCTCTCGCTTTTTAAGCTCCCTTTGGAGCCTAGCGATTTTCCCTTCCATTTGACGAATCTGCTCGTCTCTGATCTTGCTTCCGTCCTCAGCTGGTATACTGCTCAGCCCTTGAGAACCGGGAGCCGGATTGTTTCTCCATCCTTCCTCCATTCGTCGGCAATGATAAGCGACTCTTTAACAAGTCGCTTTATCCTTCCCGACACTTCTCCTTTTATATTAGAGCATCTCGCTCTCTCCTTTCTATTCCCTTAGATACGCCCTGAGCTTCTCTGGCAGCCTTCCCGCCTCCAGTGTCAGCGGCGTCTGGTTTCTTCCCGGCGCGTCCTCTTCCACGATGAGGCAGTCGTCCTCATCCGACGACGTGATTGATGCTCCTCAATCTTTTGTTGCTCCTGGTCTTTATCGGTGACTCCGGGTCCGTCAACCGCAACTGCTCCATGGCTCTGGCCTCCTTCTGCCATTCCTCCATTGTACCTCCTTTCCTGATGCCTTGGTCAATTCGCAGGCCAGGTCACCTACCTGCGAACAACTTCCCGAGGCATTAACCAGAGTCTGGGCCGGGTTGCCTACCGCAGACTCATGACAGTCGTAGGATGACGACGGTGGGTGGCCTGTCCTACCACCACCAAACACCGCCGTTGTGTGGGTATCCCTCCCACACGGGTTAATCTCTGAACTTGTACTCTCCATATTATTTTAATTCAGGTAGGCACAAGCCCAGAGGAAAGGAGAGGAAATGAAGGAAGTAAGAGACGAAGAAAAGATAGAAAAAGGGGGATAGAAAGAATTAAAGATAGAAATAGCCATACAAAGAACATACACACACCATTCATACCCTCCCTTTTAGTCGCCTCTTACGACAAGCAGGGAATACTGTGGGAGTATTCTACTACCCCCTACCCACGCAACCCTGACGCAACCCTGACGCAACCCTTTTTTTTTTTTTTTTTTTTTTTTTTTTTTTTCGTCAGGGGGAAAACCTTCATAGGCCCCTTGAGTCCGGTACTCAAGGGAGTGTCGGATTCTTACCGACTAAAAACCCACCTGGTGCAGAGTCTCCCGCGAGGAGAAGAGGCAGGCGCAACGCACAGTATGTACAATTCAAATTACCTATGTGCCTCTCTCCTAGTAAGCCCGGTCGGAAATTTTTCCGCGCTTTCTCCCGCAACACACACATACACACTCCTACATCCAGCGCACTCAACAGTAGAGTTTCCTCCCCGGAGGCGCAATCTCTCATACTTAGGCGCACTCAACAGTTACAACTGGAGACGCAGATTACACACTCACTCCTGGCCTGACCTTACAATAAAACAATATTTCGGTCAGGCCCACACCACTCTCACACCGTATTAACACACAGTTCTCGCACTCCAGTACAATCTACAAGTTACTCCATTCGATGAGGGGGAATCGACGCACAGCCGTTAGCCATTCGTCGCCCCAGGCACGCGAAGTCTCGCCCGGGGGGGCCGCCTAGGAGCAAGTCTCCTCTGCGGCGCCGCACGCAACCCCCGTTCCCTCTCTCTCTCAGCATTCTCTTTCGCTCTCATCACACGCCCCGCGAAAGACCGGAATGCATCCCACCCCCCCGGCATATCCAGGGATGCCCTGAGTATGCCAGAGAGGGAGAAATGCACCCCCCCCAATTCCCCAACAAGATCATCCCGCTCACTCACCCACGCAGGGCAGTCGACCAGGGTGTGGTCAGCGTCATCTTCATTTGCTCCGCAGTGAAAGCACTGCGGAGATATCGCCTTTCCTATTCTATGAAGGAATGCAGGGAAGCAACCATGTCCGGTCATCAGCTGAGTGGTGTGAAAGGTCGTACCTATGGAGTGCGGCCTTTCAACCCACTCATCCAACCTATCAGCAATGGCTGCCCTAACCCGCGCTCCTGTTTCTCCCGTTACTCCTGTTAAGTTTATCTCCTCTTCCTTCCATGCAGCGACCGCCATCCTCCTGGCTTCAGCGCCCAGCGCCGCCTTAATGGCCGGAGAAACAGGTTCCTCCGCACCACTAAGGGTCACATACACCTCCGCCAGCCGGGGCGCAAGATGGTCGAGAGGAATGATCCCCGCAACCATCATCGCCGCATGGAACGACACCGTTCTGTATGCACAGCACACCCTGATCGCCACCCTCCTCTGGAACGAACGAATGGCCCGCTTGACACGCATGTCCTCTACAGCAGTGCGCCACCACACCGGCGCCCCATAAATGAGCACCGACTGGACCACACTACTGTAGAGGCGTCTCTTCTTCTCCCCCGGTCCATGAAGGTTCGGAAGGAGCCTTCCAAGGGACCGAAGGATCCCCTCCGCCTTCGGAATCAAGGCCGCGAAGTGGGGCCTGAATGTAAGGTTGGAGTCTAACACCACGCCCAGGTACTTGACCCTGGGACCTATAACAACTCTAGACCCCCTAACCCTAATGGCGGGGGCCGGTGCACTCCTGCGTCTGCGGAGGGCAGAGGCAGGGAAGGCCATTGCCTCCGTCTTGTGTGGCGCCACTTCGAGGCCAAGCTCCTCGATCGCACTCACCAGCACATCCAGGTCGCGTTCCGCGTTCGCGATCGCCTCCGACAGGTCCCGCCCCGATGACAGAAGGGCCGTGTCGTCCGCATAACAGACGACCCGGGAACCCCCCGGCATCGGAACCCGGAGGACACTGTCATAGGCTATGTTCCACAGGGTTGGTCCCAGCACCGAACCCTGCGGAACCCCGCACGAGACCTGTCTTTCCTTTAATTGTCCACTCTTCCCGACAAATAATAATGTTCGGTTGGACAAGTAACTCCTTATGATGTTAACTATGTATGTGGGAAGGCCCATCCCATCCAGCGCCCTGAAGATGGTCTCCCACGGCAGCGAGTTGAAAGCGTTCCTAATATCCAGCGAAGTCAGGATCCCGACGCACTCACTGTCCACACACTCCCGCACTGCGTTTTTCACCACCATTATGGCACCGACCGTCGAGCGTCTGACGCGAAAGCCATGCTGCGCCTGCGACAACAGACCCCCTGCCTCCAGGCATCTGTTCATCCTTGCCACTATTACCCGCTCAAACAGTTTCGCGGTCTCATCCAGTAGGCAGATCGGTCTGTAGGAGCCAGGCAGATCCGGTTGGGCGTCTAGTTTCTTCTTTATTAGGACCAGTCTTGCCCTCTTCCAGGCTGTTGGAAAGTTACTGGTCCTGAGACACTCCGTGAACAGTTCAGCCAGGCCGACCCCGCAGTGGACCGCTGCTGCCTTTATCACTATGCCCGGGACCCCGTCCGGTCCCGGAGCCTTTCCACCGGCGATCTTCTTTGCCGCAGCCAGCACCTCCTCCAGCGTTACCGCCGCACCATCCACTTGGACACCGCGGAGGTCCCCCCTGCTGTCCCGCTCCACTTGGGGAAACAGGCCCCCCAGCACCCGGTCCATCACCTCTGGCTCTAGTACCTCCGTCAAGGGTGCTGAGTATGGCCTCAACTTCCCCATGACCAGGCGATATGGTCTGCCCCACGGATCCGCCTCAAGCGTCCCCACGAAGTCTCTCCAGGCAGCGGCCTTGGCCCTCCTAATGGCCCTCTTCAACTGTCTTTTAGACTCCCTGCGGTCCTCCAGGCACAGTTCCACTCTTCTTTGGTCCCCACTGCGCCTGGCCCTTAGAAAGCGTCTCCTGGCCGCCGTCGCCTCTGCCCTGATAGCAGACAGTTCCTGCGACCACCAGCATGCCTTCCCCCTCCTGTTCCTCGTGTTCCCCGCTCTCGGCAGTGCCACGTCACATGCACGCGCCAACATTCCGCGTAGCCACTTGACGAAATCTCGCGCACTACACTCACCACTGGGACGAGTCCAGTCGCCCGATATAAGGGCAGCGTCAAGCATGTCCTTGTCCGCAGCCCTCGCATTCCACCGAGGGAAAGTCCTGCCTGGCCGGCTCAAGCTTCGGACCCCTGCAGTCTCATGGCAGTACTTGAACATTACATATGCATGGTCCGAAAGGGACTCAGCTTGATCTACCCTCCACTCCGATAAGCGGATACTAGCAGCTGGCGAGCCCCACGTGAGATCAATGACGCTCGACCCTTGCGGCCGAACGCACGTGGGGGAGCCAACTCGGTTGAAGAGGTGCAAGTTCAACCGATTGGCCCAGGTAGAGAGCAACCCACCCCTTAGGTTACTCCTACCCCCGGGATCCCATCTGTGGGTCCGGGCATTAAAGTCGCCAGCCACCAGCACTGGAGAGGTAGGAAACCTTCCTAAGAGCTCTTCGAGCTCATCTAGGAGCCTACAATATTTACTAATTACCTCGCTGGGGGGAAAGTAAACAGAAATCACCAGCGAGTCCCCCCACTTGACAGCTACAAAGAAGCTACCCCTTTGCACCAGACTGCAGGGTCTTCCACTTTCACCCACCAGTACCGCAGATAGCGGAGCCCCGCCCAGGGATGAGAACCATTTCTCATCACCGGGCGGAACCCACCACGGTTCTGCGATGATCGCGATCCCCGCCCCACACTCGCGCATACGCTGGATCAGCAGATCCTGCGCACCCCGCGCATGGTTCAGGTTCACCTGCACGCAACACTCACTGGGGGCAAGGGACATTGTTGGTGTTTACACCACTGACCCCCGCTACTTCTGCAGGCCCCGCACACCTGTTTCTATCGCAGCCCTTGCCCTGCGCAGCTTTATCGTTCAATGTTCCTGTGAGGGTGGATAGGTCCGCGTCCACCTCCATACCCTCTTCCCCCGTCGAAACACTAGGCACCCGAGCCTCACTACCCGCGGACGCGCGCGCTTCATTGTTCACTCTTCGCGGAGGGACCACCGGGCACTCCCAGCTCCCCGCGCGATGGCTCCTGTTCCTGTGCCCAGCGTCCCTACATACCGGACACTCTATTTTGTTTCTGCAGTCCTTTGCGTTGTGGCCCGGTTGGCCACACTGATGGCAAAGGTTCGCCCTAGAGATTGAACTAGGGCAACTCATGGCGACATGCCCCCTGGCCAGACAGCGGTGGCAACGCAGTGGCCTTTGCCGAAGCTCGACCACCTTTGCCCGGTATAGACCGAAGTCTACCCCTCCCCTGTTGATGACAGCCTGGGCCATTTCTACCGGGGCAGAGACAACCGTCTCCCAGAGACGTCCCCTGCCCGCCCTGATCTCGCCAACCCAGATTTTATTTGGGTCAATATTCCCCTTTATGGCGAGGAGGGCATTCCTAATCACGGTCATATTCAGGCTTGGGTCGATACCCACCAGCCTAAAGGACCGCGATCTATGTGGCCGAGCAATCTTAGCCTCCGGCACCGTCCTCTTCAAGGCATCGGCTACCCGGTCTGCCTTAATAGCAGCCTCCTTCCCCCTGATGCTGAAGATGAAGGCCCCCGTTAGACCCCTCCTCATCGTCACCTTTTCTACCCCAAACTCTTTGAGGCTAATGCTCTCTCTGGCCTTGGCGAGAGCATCCCGGTACGACATGTCTCATTGCACGCCAGTGAGACCGCAGCTGTCTCCCTGGTCCCACCGTTGCGATTCTTCTTCTTCTTCTTTTTCTTTTTCTTCTTGGTGCCACTTCCTGTGGCACCTCGATCCCCCGATGTGGTGGTTTTTTCTTGTCCGACAGTTGGCTTGTCTGCTGGCGTCGCTTCTTCCTTCCGACTACCTCGACAAACCCATCCTGTGAGGGGGGAACAGCATTATTAGCGACAGGGACCCTTTGGGCGGGAGCCCTCGAGGTTCCCGGGGCGGGAGCACTTCCCTTCCCCCCTACCGCAGTCCCCCCCGTTTCCCGCTGGGGTGGCTTGTTGGTTTCCCTGATCACCCTCCACATTTCGAGCTGTGTCTTCTGCAGGGCCTCAATGCTCTTGCTGAAGTCCCTTAGCACCGCCGTCACACAGCTCATATCATCCCCAATCCTGGCATCCTCCAATCTCTTCTCCAGAGATGGGGTTACCTTGTTTATCGTAGGCGCCTGCCTTCCCTGGTTCGGGGTAGCAAGTCGCCTTCACTCCATGGCATTGTTTTTCTGCCTCTCGCTTTTTAAGCTCCCTTTGGAGCCTAGCGATTTCTCCCTCCATTTGACGAATCTGCTCGTCTCTGATCTTAGCTTCCGTCCTCAGCTGGTATATTGCTTCAGCCCTTGAGAACCGGGAGCCGGATTGTTTCTCCATCCTTTCCTCCATTACGTCGGCAATGATGAGCGACTCTTTAACAAGTCGCTTTATCCTTCCCGACACTTCTCCTTTATATTAGAGCATCTCGCTCTCTCCTTCTCTATTCCTCTTAATACGCCCTGAGCTTCTCTGGCAGCCTTCCCGCCTCCAGGTCAGCGGCGTCTGGTTCTTCCCGGCGCGTCCTCTTCCACGATGAGGCAGTCGTCCTCATCCGACGACGTGATTATGCTCCTCAATCTCTTGTTGCTCCTGGTCTTTATCGGTGACTCCGGGTCCGTCAACCGCAACTGTTCCATGGCTCTGGCCTCCTTCTGCCATTCCTCCATCTGTACCTCCTTTCCTGATGCCTTGGTCAATTCGCAGGCCAGGTCACCTACCTGCGAACAACTTCCCGAGGCATTAACCAGAGTCTGGGCCGGGTTGCCTACCGCAGACTCATGACAGTCGTAGGATGACGACGGTGGGTGGCCTGTCCTACCACCACCAAACACCGCCGTTGTGTGGGTATCCCTCCCACACGGGTTAATCTCTGAACTTGTACTCTCCATATTATTTTATAATTCAGGTAGGCACAAGCCCAGAGGAAAGGAGAGGAAATGAAGGAAGTAAGAGACGAAGAAAGAGTAGAAAAAAGGGGGGATAGAAAGAATTAAAGATAGAAATAGCCATACAAAGAACATACACACACCATTCATACCCTCCCTTTTAGTCGCCTCTTACGACAAGCAGGGAATACTGTGGGAGTATTCTACTACCCCCTACCCACGGGGGGGACCCTGACCAAACCCTGACGCAACCCTGACGCAACCTGACGCAACCCAACCCTGACGCAACCCTGACGCAACCCTGACGCACCCTGACGCAACCCTGACGCAACCCTGACGCAACCCTGACGCACCCTGACGCAACCCTGACGCAACCCTGACGCAACTGACGCAACCCTGACGCAACCCTGACGCAACCCTGACTCGCAACCCTGACCGCAACCCTGACGCAACCCTGACGCAACCCTGACGCAACCCTTTTTTTTTTTTTTTTTTTTTTTTTTCGTCAGGGGGAAAACCTTCATAGGCCCCTTGAGTCCGGTACTCAAGGGAGTGTCGGATTCTTACCGACTAAAAACCCACCTGGTGCAGAGTCTCCCGCGAGGAGAAGAGGCAGGCGCAACGCACAGTATGTACAATTCAAATTACCTATGTGCCTCTCTCCTAGTAAGCCCGGTCGGAAATTTTTCCGCGCTTTCTCCCGCAACACACACATACACACTCCTACATCCAGCGCACTCAACAGTAGAGTTTCCTCCCCGGAGGCGCAATCTCTCATACTTAGGCGCACTCAACAGTTAAACTGGAGACGCAGATTACACACTCACTCCTGGCCTGACCTTACAATAAAAAATATTTCGGTCAGGCCCACACCACTCTCACACCGTATTAACACACAGTTTCGCACTCCAGTACAATCTACAAGTACTCCATTCGATGAGGGGGAATCGACGCACAGCCGTTAGCCATTCGTCGCCCCAGGCACGCGAAGTCTCGCCCGGGGGGGCCGCCTAGGAGCAAGTCTCCTCTGCGGCGCCGCACGCAACCCCCGTTCTCTCTCTCTCTCAGCATTCTCTTTCGCTCTCATCACACGCCCCGCGAAAGACCGGAATGCATCCCACCCCCCCGGCATATCCAGGGATGCCCTGAGTATGCCAGAGAGGGAGAAATGCACCCCCCCCAATTCTCCAACAAGATCATCCCCCGCTCACTCACCCACGCAGGGCAGTCGACCAGGGTGTGGTCAGCGTCATCTTCATTTGCTCCGCAGTGAAAGCACTGCGGAGATATCGCCTTTTCCTATTCTATGAGGAATGCAGGGAAGCAACCATGTCCGGTCATCAGCTGAGTGGTGTGAAAGGTCGTACCTATGGAGTGCGGCCTTTCAACCCACTCATCCAAACCTCAGCAATGGCTGCCCTAACCCGCGCTCCTGTTTCTCCCGTTACTCCTATTAAGTTTATCTCCTCTTCCTTCCATGCAGCGACCGCCATCCTCCTGGCTTCAGCGCCCAGCGCCGCCTTAATGGCCGGAGAAACAGGTTCCTCCGCACCACTAAGGGTCACATACACCTCCGCCAGCCGGGGCGCAAGATGGTCGAGAGGAATGATCCCCGCAACCATCATCGCCGCATGGAACGACACCGTTCTGTATGCACAGCACACCCTGATCGCCACCCTCCTCTGGAACGATCGAATGGCCCGCTTGACACGCATGTCCTCTACAGCAGTGCGCCACACACCGGCGCCCCATAAATGAGCACCGACTGGACCACACTACTGTAGAGGCGTCTCTTCTTCTCCCCCGGTCCATGAAGGTTCGGAAGGAGCCTTCCAAGGGACCGAAGGATCCCCTCCGCCTTCGGAATCAAGGCCGCGAAGTGGGGCCTGAATGTAAGGTTGGAGTCTAACACCACGCCCAGGTACTTGACCCTGGGACCTATAACAACTCTAGACCCCCTAACCCTAATGGCGGGGGCCGGTGCACTCCTGCGTCTGCGGAGGGCAGAGGCAGGGAAGGCCATTGCCTCCGTCTTGTGTGGCGCCACTTCGAGGCCAAGCTCCTCGATCGCACTCACCAGCACATCCAGGTCGCGTTCCGCGTTCGCGATCGCCTCCGACAGGTCCCGCCCCGATGACAGAAGGGCCGTGTCGTCCGCATAACAGACGACCCGGGAACCCCCCGGCATCGGAACCCGGAGGACACTGTCATAGGCTATGTTCCACAGGGTTGGTCCCAGCACCGAACCCTGCGGAACCCCGCACGAGACCTGTCTTTCTTTAATTGTCCACTCTTCCCGAAATAATAATGTTCGGTTGGACAAGTAACTCCTATGATGTTATGTATGTGGGAAGGCCCATCCCATCCAGCGCCCTGAAGATGGTCTCCCACGGCAGCGAGTTGAAAGCGTTCCTAATATCCAGCGAAGTCAGGATCCCGACGCACTCACTGTCCACACACTCCCGCACTGCGTTTTTCACCACCATTATGGCACCGACCGTCGAGCGTCTGACGCGAAAGCCATGCTGCGCCTGCGACAACAGACCCCCTGCCCCCAGGCATCTGTTCATCCTTGCCACTATTACCCGCTCAAACAGTTTCGCGGTCTCATCCAGTAGGCAGATCGGTCTGTAGGAGCCAGGCAGATCCGGTTGGGCGTCTAGTTTCTTCTTTATTAGGACCAGTCTTGCCCTCTTCCAGGCTGTTGGAAAGTTACTGGTCCTGAGACACTCCGTGAACAGTTCAGCCAGGCCGACCCCGCAGTGGACCGCTGCTGCCTTTATCACTATGCCCGGGACCCCGTCCGGTCCCGGAGCCTTTCCACCGGCGATCTTCTTGCCGCAGCCAGCACCTCCTCCAGCGTTACCGCCGCACCATCCACTTGGACACCGCGGAGGTCCCCCCTGCTGTCCCGCTCCACTTGGGGAAACAGGCCCCCCAGCACCCGTCCATCACCTCTGACTCTAGTACCCTCCGTCAAGGGTGCTGAGTATGGCCTCAACCCCATGACCAGGCGATATGGTCTGCCCCACGGATCCGCCTCAAGCGTCCCCACGAAGTCTCTCCAGGCAGCGGCCTTGGCCCTCCTAATGGCCCTCTTCAACTGTCTTTTAGACTCCCTGCGGTCCTCCAGGCACAGTTCCACTCTTCTTTGGTCCCCACTGCGCCTGGCCCTTAGAAAGCGTCTCCTGGCCGCCGTCGCCTCTGCCCTGATAGCAGACAGTTCCTGCGACCACCAGCATGCCTTCCCCTCCTGTTCCTCGTGTTCCCCGCTCTCGGCAGTGCCACGTCACATGCACGCGCCAACATTCCGCGTAGCCACTTGACGAAATCTCGCGCACTACACTCACCACTGGGACGAGTCCAGTCGCCCGATATAAGGGCAGCGTCAAGCATGTCCTTGTCCGCAGCCCTCGCATTCCACCGAGGGAAAGTCCTGCCTGGCCGGCTCAAGCTTCGGACCCCTGCAGTCTCATGGCAGTACTTGAACATTACATATGCATGGTCCGAAAGGGACTCAGCTTGATCTACCCTCCACTCCGATAAGCGGATACTAGCAGGCGACGAGCCCCACGTGAGATCAATACGCTCGACCCTTGCGGCCGAACGCACGTGGGGGAGCCAGCTCGGTTGAAGAGGTGCAAGTTCAACCGATTGGCCCAGGTAGAGAGCAACCCACCCCTTAGGTTACCCTACCCCCCGGGATCCCATGTGGGCCCGGGCATTAAAGTCGCCAGCCACCAGCACTGGAGAGGTAGGAAATCTTCCCTAAGAGCTCTTCGAGTCATCTAGGAGCCTACAATATTTACTAATTACCTCGCTGGGGGGAAGTAAACAGAAATCACCAGCGAGTCCCCCCACTTGACAGCTACAAAGAAGCTACCCCTTTGCACCAGACTGCAGGGTCTTCCACTTTCACCCACCAGTACCGCAGATAGCGGAGCCCCGCCCCCCTGAGAACCATTTCTCATCACCGGGCGGAACCCACCACGGTTCTGCGATGATCGCGATCCCCCGCCCCACACTCGCGCATACGCTGGATCAGCAGATCCTGCGCACCCCGCGCATGGTTCAGGTTCACCTGCACGCAACACTCACTGGGGGCAAGGGACATTGTTGGTGTTTACACCACTGACCCCGCTACTTCTGCGGCCCCGCACACCTGTTTCTATCGCAGCCCTTGCCCTGCGCAGCTTTATCGTTCAATTTTCCTGTGAGGGTGGATAGGTCCGCGTCCACCTCCATACCCTCTTCCCCCGTCGAAACAGGCACCCGAGCCTCACTACCCGCGGACGCGCGCGCTTCATTGTTCGCTCTTCGCGGAGGGACCACCGGGCACTCCCAGCTCCCCGCGCGATGGCTCCTGTTCCTGTGCCCAGCGTCCCTACATACCGGACACTCTATTTTGTTTCTGCAGATCCTTTGCGTTGTGGCCCGGTTGGCCACACTGATGGCAAAGGTTCGCCCTAGAGATTGAACTAGGGCAACTCATGGCGACATGCCCCCTGGCCAGACAGCGGTGGCAACGCAGTGGCCTTTGCCGAAGCTCGACCACCTTTGCCCGGTATAGACCGAAGTCTACCCCTCCCCTGTTGATGACAGCCTGGGCCATTTCTACCGGGGCAGAGACAACCGTCTCCCAGAGACGTCCCCTGCCCGCCCTGATCTCGCCAACCCAGATTTTATTTGGGTCAATATTCCCCTTTATGGCGAGGAGGGCATTCTAATCACGGTCATATTCAGGCTTGGGTCGATACCCACCAGCCTAAAGGACCGCGATCTATGTGGCCGAGCAATCTTAGCCTCCGGCACCGTCCTCTTCAAGGCATCGGCTACCCGGTCTGCCCTTAATAGCAGCCTCCTTCCCCCTGATGCTGAAGATGAAGGCCCCCGTTAGACCCCTCCTCATCGTCACCTTTTTCTACCCCAAACTCTTTGAGGCTAATGCTCTCTCTGGCCTTGGCGAGAGCATCCCGGTACGACAGTGTCTCATTGCACGCCAGTGAGACCGCAGCTGTCTCCCTGGTCCCACCGTTGCGATTCTTCTTCTTCTTCTTTTTCTTTTTTCTTCTTGGTGCCAACTTCCTGTGGCACCTCGATCCCCCGATGTTGGTGGTTTTTTCTTGTCCGACAGTTGGCTTCGTCTGCTGGCGTCGCTTCTTCCTTCCGACTACCTCGACAAACCCATCCTGTGAGGGGGGAACAGCATTATTAGCGACAGGGACCCTTTGGGCGGGAGCCCTCGAGGTTCCCGGGGCGGGAGCACTTTCCCTTCCCCCCTACCGCAGTCTCCCCCCGTTTCCCGCTGGGGGTGGCTTGTTGGTTTCCCTGATACCCTCCACATTTCGAGCTGTGTCTTCTGCAGGGCCTCAATGCTCTTGCTGAAGTCCCTTAGCACCGCCGTCACACAGCTCATATCATCCCCAATCCTGGCATCCTCCAATCTCTTCTCCAGAGATGGGGTTACCTTGTTTATCGTAGGCGCCTGCCTTCCCTGTTCGGGGTAGCAATCGCCTTCACTCCATGGCATTGTTTTTCTGCCTCTCGCTTTTTAAGCTCCCTTTGGAGCCTAGCGATTTCTCCCCCATTTGACGAATCTGCTCGCTCTCTCTGATCTTAGCTTCCGTCCTCAGCTGGTATATTGCTTCAGCCCTTGAGAACCGGGAGCCGGATTGTTTCTCCATCCTTTCCTCCATTACGTCGGCAATGATGAGCGACTCTTAACAAGTCGCTTTATCCTTCCCGACACTTCTCCTTTATATTAGAGCATCTCGCTCTCTCCTTCTCTATTCCTCTTAATACGCCCTGAGCTTCTCTGGCAGCCTTCCCGCCTCCAGGGTCAGCGGCGTCTGGTTTCTTCCCGGCGCGTCCTCTTCCACGATGAGGCAGTCGTCCTCATCCGACGACGTGATTATGCTCCTCAATCTCTTTGTTGCTCCTGGTCTTTATCGGTGACTCCGGGTCCGTCAACCGCAACTGTTCCATGGCTCTGGCCTCCTTCTGCCATTCCTCCATCTGTACCTCCTTTCCTGATGCCTTGGTCAATTCGCAGGCCAGGTCACCACTCCGCGAACAACTTCCCGAGGCATAACCAGAGTCTGGGCCGGGTTGCCTACCCACAGACTCCCCATGACAGCCTCGTAGATGACGCCTGGTTGGTGGCCTGTCCATACCACACCAAAACCCGCCGTTTTGTGGGGTCTCCTCCCACACGGGTAATCTCTGAACTTGTACTCTCCATATTATTTTGTCGCCTCTTACGACAAGCAGGGAATACTGTGGGAGATTCTATCCTACCCCCTACCCACGGGGGGGACCCTGACGCAACCCTGACGCAACCCTGACGCAACCCTTTTTTTTTTTTTTTTTTTTTTTTTTTTCGTCAGGGGGAAAACCTTCATAGGCCCCTTGAGTCCGGTACTCAAGGGAGTGTCGGATTCTTACCGACTAAAACCCACCTGGTGCAGAGTCTCCCGCGAGGAGAAGAGGCAGGCGCAACGCACAGTATGTACAATTCAAATTACCTATGTGCCTCTCCTAGTAAGCCCGGTCGGAAATTTCCGCGCTTTCCCCGCAACCACACTACACACTCCTACATCCAGCGCACTCAACAGTAGAGTTTCCTCCCCGGAGGCGCAATCTCTCATACTTAGGCGCACTCAACAGTTACAACTGGGACGCAGATTACACACTCACTCCTGGCCTGACCTTACAATAAAACAATATTTCGGTCAGGCCCACACCACTCTCACACCGTATTAACACACGTTCTCGCACTCCCACATCCATACATCTCCAAGTACTCCATTGATGAGGGGAATCGACAACACACACATACCACTCCTACATCCAGCGCACCGTAGAGTTTCCTCCCCGGACGCAATCTCTCATACTTAGGCGCACTCAACACTTTCTGGGACGCCGCACACACTCACTCCTGGCCTGACCTTACTAAAACTGACCTTTCGGTCAGGCCCACACCATCTCTCACACCGTATAACACACAGTTTCGCACTCCAGTACAATCTACAAGTACTCCATTCGATGAGGGGGAATCGACGCACAGCCGTTAGCCATTCGTCGCCCCAGGCACGCGAAGTCTCGCCCGGGGGGCCGCCTAGGAGCAAGTCTCCTCTGCGGCGCCGCACGCAACCCCCGTTCTCTCTCTCTCTCAGCATTCTCTTTCGCTCTCATCACACGCCCCGCGAAAGACCGGAATGCATCCCACCCCCCCGGCATATCCAGGGATGCCCTGAGTATGCCAGAGAGGGAGAAATGCACCCCCCCCAATTCTCCAACAAGATCATCCCGCTCACTCACCCACGCAGGGCAGTCGACCAGGGTGTGGTCAGCGTCATCTTCATTTGCTCCGCAGTGAAAGCACTGCGGAGATATCGCCTTTCCTATTCTATGAAGGAATGCAGGGAAGCAACCATGTCCGGTCATCAGCTGAGTGGTGTGAAAGGTCGTACCTATGGAGTGCGGCCTTTCAACCCACTCATCCAACCTATCAGCAATGGCTGCCCTAACCCGCGCTCCTGTTTCTCCCGTTACTCCTATTAAGTTTATCTCCTCTTCCTTCCATGCAGCGACCGCCATCCTCCTGGCTTCAGCGCCCAGCGCCGCCTTAATGGCCGGAGAAACAGGTTCCTCCGCACCACTAAGGGTCACATACACCTCCGCCAGCCGGGGCGCAAGATGGTCGAGAGGAATGATCCCCGCAACCATCATCGCCGCATGGAACGACACCGTTCTGTATGCACAGCACACCCTGATCGCCACCCTCCTCTGGAACGATCGAATGGCCCGCTTGACACGCATGTCCTCTACAGCAGTGCGCCACCACACCGGCGCCCCATAAATGAGCACCGACTGGACCACACTACTGTAGAGGCGTCTCTTCTTCTCCCCCGGTCCATGAAGGTTCGGAAGGAGCCTTCCAAGGGACCGAAGGATCCCCTCCGCCTTCGGAATCAAGGCCGCGAAGTGGGGCCTGAATGTAAGGTTGGAGTCTAACACCACGCCCAGGTACTTGACCCTGGGACCTATAACAACTCTAGACCCCCTAACCCTAATGGCGGGGGCCGGTGCACTCCTGCGTCTGCGGAGGGCAGAGGCAGGGAAGGCCATTGCCTCCGTCTTGTTTGGCGCCACTTCGAGGCCAAGCTCCTCGATCGCACTCACCAGCACATCCAGGTCGCGTTCCGCGTTCGCGATCGCCTCCGACAGGTCCCGCCCCGATGACAGAAGGGCCGTGTCGTCCGCATAACAGACGACCCGGGAACCCCCCGGCATCGGAACCCGGAGGACACTGTCATAGGCTATGTTCCACAGGGTTGGTCCCAGCACCGAACCCTGCGGAACCCCGCACGAGACCTGTCTTTCCTTTAATTGTCCACTCTTCCCGACAAATAATAATGTTCGGTTGGACAAGTAACTCCTTATGATGTTAACTATGTATGTGGGAAGGCCCATCCCATCCAGCGCCCTGAAGATGGTCTCCCACGGCAGCGAGTTGAAAGCGTTCCTAATATCCAGCGAAGTCAGGATCCCGACGCACTCACTGTCCACACACTCCCGCACTGCGTTTTTCACCACCATTATGGCACCGACCGTCGAGCGTCTGACGCGAAAGCCATGCTGCGCCTGCGACAACAGACCCCCTGCCTCCAGGCATCTGTTCATCCTTGCCACTATTACCCGCTCAAACAGTTTCGCGGTCTCATCCAGTAGGCAGATCGGTCTGTAGGAGCCAGGCAGATCCGGTTGGGCGTCTAGTTTCTTCTTTATTAGGACCAGTCTTGCCCTCTTCCAGGCTGTTGGAAAGTTACTGGTCCTGAGACACTCCGTGAACAGTTCAGCCAGGCCGACCCCGCAGTGGACCGCTGCTGCCTTTATCACTATGCCCGGGACCCCGTCCGGTCCCGGAGCCTTTCCACCGGCGATCTTCTTTGCCGCAGCCAGCACCTCCTCCAGCGTTACCGCCGCACCATCCACTTGGACACCGCGGAGGTCCCCCCTGCTGTCCCGCTCCACTTGGGGAAACAGGCCCCCCAGCACCCGGTCCATCACCTCTGGCTCTAGTACCTCCGTCAAGGGTGCTGAGTATGGCCTCAACTTCCCCATGACCAGGCGATATGGTCTGCCCCACGGATCCGCCTCAAGCGTCCCCACGAAGTCTCTCCAGGCAGCGGCCTTGGCCCTCCTAATGGCCCTCTTCAACTGTCTTTTAGACTCCCTGCGGTCCTCCAGGCACAGTTCCACTCTTCTTTGGTCCCCACTGCGCCTGGCCCTTAGAAAGCGTCTCCTGGCCGCCGTCGCCTCTGCCCTGATAGCAGACAGTTCCTGCGACCACCAGCATGCCTTCCCCCTCCTGTTCCTCGTGTTCCCCGCTCTCGGCAGTGCCACGTCACATGCACGCGCCAACATTCCGCGTAGCCACTTGACGAAATCTCGCGCACTACACTCACCACTGGGACGAGTCCAGTCGCCCGATATAAGGGCAGCGTCAAGCATGTCCTTGTCCGCAGCCCTCGCATTCCACCGAGGGAAAGTCCTGCCTGGCCGGCTCAAGCTTCGGACCCCTGCAGTCTCATGGCAGTACTTGAACATTACATATGCATGGTCCGAAAGGGACTCAGCTTGATCTACCCTCCACTCCGATAAGCGGATACTAGCAGCTGGCGAGCCCCACGTGAGATCAATGACGCTCGACCCTTGCGGCCGAACGCACGTGGGGGAGCCAACTCGGTTGAAGAGGTGCAAGTTCAACCGATTGGCCCAGGTAGAGAGCAACCCACCCCTTAGGTTACTCCTACCCCCGGGATCCCATCTGTGGGCCCGGGCATTAAAGTCGCCAGCCACCAGCACTGGAGAGGTAGGAAATCTTCCTAAGAGCTCTTCGAGCTCATCTAGGAGCCTACAATATTTACTAATTACCTCGCTGGGGGGAAAGTAAACAGAAATCACCAGCGAGTCCCCCCACTTGACAGCTACAAAGAAGCTACCCCTTTGCACCAGACTGCAGGGTCTTCCACTTTCACCCACCAGTACCGCAGATAGCGGAGCCCCGCCCAGGGATGAGAACCATTTCTCATCACCGGGCGGAACCCACCACGGTTCTGCGATGATCGCGATCCCCGCCCCACACTCGCGCATACGCTGGATCAGCAGATCCTGCGCACCCCGCGCATGGTTCAGGTTCACCTGCACGCAACACTCACTGGGGGCAAGGGACATTGTTGGTGTTTACACCACTGACCCCCGCTACTTCTGCAGGCCCCGCACACCTGTTTCTATCGCAGCCCTTGCCCTGCGCAGCTTTATCGTTCAATTTTCCTGTGAGGGTGGATAGGTCCGCGTCCACCTCCATACCCTCTTCCCCCGTCGAAACACTAGGCACCCGAGCCTCACTACCCGCGGACGCGCGCGCTTCATTGTTCGCTCTTCGCGGAGGGACCACCGGGCACTCCCAGCTCCCCGCGCGATGGCTCCTGTTCCTGTGCCCAGCGTCCCTACATACCGGACACTCTATTTTGTTTCTACAATCCTTTGCGTTGTGGCCCGGTTGGCCACACTGATGGCAAAGGTTCGCCCTAGAGATTGAACTAGGGCAACTCATGGCGACATGCCCCCTGGCCAGACAGCGGTGGCAACGCAGTGGCCTTTGCCGAAGCTCGACCACCTTTGCCCGGTATAGACCGAAGTCTACCCCTCCCCTGTTGATGACAGCCTGGGCCATTTCTACCGGGGCAGAGACAACCGTCTCCCAGAGACGTCCCCTGCCCGCCCTGATCTCGCCAACCCAAATTTTATTTGGGTCAATGTTCCCCTTAATAGCGAGGAGGGCATTCCTAATCACGGTCATATTCAGGCTTGGGTCAATACCCACCAGCCTAAAGGACCGCGATCTATGCGGCCGGGCGATCTTGGCCTCCGGCACCGTCCTCTTCAAGGCATCGGCTACCCGGTCTGCCTTAATAGCAGCCTCCTTCCCCCTGATGCTGAAGATGAAGGCCCCCGTTAGACCCCTCCTCATCGTCACCTTTTCTACCCCAAACTCTTTGAGGCTAATGCTCTCTCTGGCCTTGGCGAGAGCATCCCGGTACGATAATGTCTCATTGCACGCCAGTGAGACCGCAGCTGTCTCCCTGGTCCCACCGTTGCGATTCTTCTTCTTCTTCTTTTTCTTTTTCTTCTTGGTGCCACTTCCTGTGGCACCTCGATCCCCCGATGTGGTAGTCTTTTCTTGTCCGACAGTTGGCTTCGTCTGCTGGCGTCGCTTCTTCCTTCCGACCACCTCGACAAACCCATCCTGTGAGGGGGGAGCAGCATTATTAACGACAGGAACCCTTTGGGCAGGAGCCCTCGAGGTTCCCGGGGCGGGAGCACTTCCCTTCCCCCCTACCGCAGTCCCCCCCGTTTCCCGCTGGGGTGGCTTGTTGGTTTCCCTGAACACCTTCCACATTTCGAGCTGTGTCTTCTGCAGGGCCTCAATGCTCTTGCTGAAGTCCCTTAGCACCGCCATCACACAGCTCATATCATCCCCAATCCTGGCATCCTCCAATCTCTTCTCCAGAGATGGGGTTACCTTGTTTATCGTAGGCGCCTGCCTTCCCTGGTTCGGGGTAGCAACCGCCTTCGCTCCATGGCATTGTTTTTCTGCCTCTCGCTTTTTAAGCTCCCTTTGGAGCCTAGCGATTTCTCCCTCCATTTGACGAATCTGCTCGTCTCTGATCTTAGCTTCCGTCCTCAGCTGGTATATTGCTTCAGCTCTTGAGAACCGGGAGCCGGATTGTTTCTCCATCCTTTCCTCCATTACGTCGGCAATGATGAGCGACTCTTTAACAAGTCGCTTTATCCTTCCCGACACTTCTCCTTTATATTAGAGCATCTCGCTCTCTCCTTCTCTATTCCTCTTAAATACGCCCTGAGCTTCTCTGGCAGCCTTCCCGCCTCCAGTGTCAGCGGCGTCTGGTTTCTTCCCGGCGCGTCCTCTTCCACGATGAGGCAGTCGTCCTCATCCGACGACGTGATTATGCTCCTCAATCTTTTGTTGCTCCTGGTCTTTATCGGTGACTCCGGGTCCGTCAACCGCAACTGTTCCATGGCTCTGGCCTCCTTCTGCCATTCCTCCATCTGTACCTCCTTTCCTGATGCCTTGGTCAATTCGCAGGCCAGGTCACCTACCTGCGAACAACTTCCCGAGGCATTAACCAGAGTCTGGGCCGGGTTGCCTACCGCAGACTCATGACAGTCGTAGGATGACGACGGTGGGTGGCCTGTCCTACCACCACCAAACACCGCCGTTGTGTGGGTATCCCTCCCACACGGGTTAATCTCTGAACTTGTACTCTCCATATTATTTTATAATTCAGGTAGGCACAAGCCCAGAGGAAAGGAGAGGAAATGAAGGAAGTAAGAGACGAAGAAAGAGTAGAAAAAAGGGGGGATAGAAAGAATTAAAGATAGAAATAGCCATACAAAGAACATACACACACCATTCATACCCTCCCTTTTAGTCGCCTCTTACGACAAGCAGGGAATACTGTGGGACGCAACCCTGACGCAACCCTGACGCAACCCTGACGCAACCCTGACGCAACCCTGACGCAACCCTTTTTTTTTTTTTTTTTTTTTTTTTTTTCGTCAGGGGGAAAACCTTCATAGGCCCCTTGAGTCCGGTACTCAAGGGAGTGTCGGATTCTTACCGACTAAAAACCCACCTGGTGCAGAGTCTCCCGCGAGGAGAAGAGGCAGGCGCAACGCACAGTATGTACAATTCAAATTACCTATGTGCCTCTCTCCTAGTAAGCCCGGTCGGAAATTTTTCCCGCGCTTTCTCCCGCAACACACACATACACACTCCTACATCCAGCGCACTCAACAGTAGAGTTTCCTCCCCGGAGGCGCAATCTCTCATACTTAGGCGCACTCAACAGTTACAACTGGAGACGCAGATTACACACTCACTCCTGGCCTGACCTTACAATAAAACAATATTTCGGTCAGGCCCACACCACTCTCACACCGTATTAACACACAGTTCTCGCACTCCAGTACAATCTACAAGTAACTCCATTCGATGAGGGGGAATCGACGCACAGCCGTTAGCCATTCGTCGCCCCAGGCACGCGAAGTCTCGCCCGGGGGGGCCGCCTAGGAGCAAGTCTCCTCTGCGGCGCCGCACGCAACCCCCGTTCTCTCTCTCTCTCAGCATTCTCTTTCGCACTCATCACACGCCCCGCGAAAGACCGGAATGCATCCCACCCCCCCGGCATATCCAGGGATGCCCTGAGTATGCCAGAGAGGGAGAAATGCACCCCCCCCAATTCTCCAACAAGATCATCCCGCTCACTCACCCACGCAGGGCAGTCGACCAG
Organism: Polistes fuscatus; assembly: GCF_010416935.1. Classification (NCBI taxonomy): domain Eukaryota; kingdom Metazoa; phylum Arthropoda; class Insecta; order Hymenoptera; family Vespidae; genus Polistes; species Polistes fuscatus. Next base: position 54,017 of record NW_025113156.1, on the reverse strand, counting down.
GGTGTGGTCAGCGTCATCTTCATTTGCTCCGCAGTGAAAGCACTGCGGAGATATCGCCTTTCCTATTCTATGAAGGAATGCAGGGAAGCAACCATGTCCGGTCATCAGCTGAGTGGTGTGAAAGGTCGTACCTATGGAGTGCGGCCTTTCAACCCACTCATCCAACCTATCAGCAATGGCTGCCCTAACCCGCGCTCCTGTTTCTCCCGTTACTCCTATTAAGTTTATCTCCTCTTCCTTCCATGCAGCGACCGCCATCCTCCTGGCTTCAGCGCCCAGCGCCGCCTTAATGGCCGGAGAAACAGGTTCCTCCGCACCACTAAGGGTCACATACACCTCCGCCAGCCGGGGCGCAAGATGGTCGAGAGGAATGATCCCCGCAACCATCATCGCCGCATGGAACGACACCGTTCTGTATGCACAGCACACCCTGATCGCCACCCTCCTCTGGAACGAACGAATGGCCCGCTTGACACGCATGTCCTCTACAGCAGTGCGCCACCACACCGGCGCCCCATAAATGAGCACCGACTGGACCACACTACTGTAGAGGCGTCTCTTCTTCTCCCCCGGTCCATGAAGGTTCGGAAGGAGCCTTCCAAGGGACCGAAGGATCCCCTCCGCCTTCGGAATCAAGGCCGCGAAGTGGGGCCTGAATGTAAGGTTGGAGTCTAACACCACGCCCAGGTACTTGACCCTGGGACCTATAACAACTCTAGACCCCCTAACCCTAATGGCGGGGGCCGGTGCACTCCTGCGTCTGCGGAGGGCAGAGGCAGGGAAGGCCATTGCCTCCGTCTTGTGTGGCGCCACTTCGAGGCCAAGCTCCTCGATCGCACTCACCAGCACATCCAGGTCGCGTTCCGCGTTCGCGATCGCCTCCGACAGGTCCCGCCCCGATGACAGAAGGGCCGTGTCGTCCGCATAACAGACGACCCGGGAGCCCCCCGGCATCGGAACCCGGAGGACACTGTCATAGGCTATGTTCCACAGGGTTGGTCCCAGCACCGAACCCTGCGGAACCCCGCACGAGACCTGTCTTTCCTTTAATTGTCCACTCTTCCCGACAAATAATAATGTTCGGTTGGACAAGTAACTCCTTATGATGTTAATTATGTATGTGGGAAGGCCCATCCCATCCAGCGCCCTGAAGATGGTCTCCCACGGCAGCGAGTTGAAAGCGTTCCTAATATCCAGCGAAGTCAGGATCCCGACGCACTCACTGTCCACACACTCCCGCACTGCGTTTTTCACCACCATTATGGCACCGACCGTCGAGCGTCTGACGCGAAAGCCATGCTGCGCCTGCGACAACAGACCCCCTGCCTCCAGGCATCTGTTCATCCTTGCCACTATTACCCGCTCAAACAGTTTCGCGGTCTCATCCAGTAGGCAGATCGGTCTGTAGGAGCCAGGCAGATCCGGTTGGGCGTCTAGTTTCTTCTTTATTAGGACCAGTCTTGCCCTCTTCCAGGCTGTTGGAAAGTTACTGGTCCTGAGACACTCCGTGAACAGTTCAGCCAGGCCGACCCCGCAGTGGACCGCTGCTGCCTTTATCACTATGCCCGGGACCCCGTCCGGTCCCGGAGCCTTTCCACCGGCGATCTTCTTTGCCGCAGCCAGCACCTCCTCCAGCGTTACCGCCGCACCATCCACTTGGACACCGCGGAGGTCCCCCCTGCTGTCCCGCTCCACTTGGGGAAACAGGCCCCCCAGCACCCGGTCCATCACCTCTGGCTCTAGTACCTCCGTCAAGGGTGCTGAGTATGGCCTCAACTTCCCCATGACCAGGCGATATGGTCTGCCCCACGGATCCGCCTCAAGCGTCCCCACGAAGTCTCTCCAGGCAGCGGCCTTGGCCCTCCTAATGGCCCTCTTCAACTGTCTTTTAGACTCCCTGCGGTCCTCCAGGCACAGTTCCACTCTTCTTTGGTCCCCACTGCGCCTGGCCCTTAGAAAGCGTCTCCTGGCCGCCGTCGCCTCTGCCCTGATAGCAGACAGTTCCTGCGACCACCAGCATGCCTTCCCCCTCCTGTTCCTCGTGTTCCCCGCTCTCGGCAGTGCCACGTCACATGCACGCGCCAACATTCCGCGTAGCCACTTGACGAAATCTCGCGCACTACACTCACCACTGGGACGAGTCCAGTCGCCCGATATAAGGGCAGCGTCAAGCATGTCCTTGTCCGCAGCCCTCGCATTCCACCGAGGGAAAGTCCTGCCTGGCCGGCTCAAGCTTCGGACCCCTGCAGTCTCATGGCAGTACTTGAACATTACATATGCATGGTCCGAAAGGGACTCAGCTTGATCTACCCTCCACTCCGATAAGCGGATACTAGCAGCTGGCGAGCCCCACGTGAGATCAATGACGCTCGACCCTTGCGGCCGAACGCACGTGGGGGAGCCAGCTCGGTTGAAGAGGTGCAAGTTCAACCGATTGGCCCAGGTAGAGAGCAACCCACCCCTTAGGTTACTCCTACCCCCGGGATCCCATCTGTGGGCCCGGGCATTAAAGTCGCCAGCCACCAGCACTGGAGAGGTAGGAAATCTTCCTAAGAGCTCTTCGAGCTCATCTAGGAGCCTACAATATTTACTAATTACCTCGCTGGGGGGAAAGTAAACAGAAATCACCAGCGAGTCCCCCCACTTGACAGCTACAAAGAAGCTACCCCTTTGCACCAGACTGCAGGGTCTTCCACTTTCACCCACCAGTACCGCAGATAGCGGAGCCCCGCCCAGGGATGAGAACCATTTCTCATCACCGGGCGGAACCCACCACGGTTCTGCGATGATCGCGATCCCCGCCCCACACTCGCGCATACGCTGGATCAGCAGATCCTGCGCACCCCGCGCATGGTTCAGGTTCACCTGCACGCAACACTCACTGGGGGCAAGGGACATTGTTGGTGTTTACACCACTGACCCCCGCTACTTCTGCAGGCCCCGCACACCTGTTTCTATCGCAGCCCTTGCCCTGCGCAGCTTTATCGTTCAATGTTCCTGTGAGGGTGGATAGGTCCGCGTCCACCTCCATACCCTCTTCCCCCGTCGAAACACTAGGCACCCGAGCCTCACTACCCGCGGACGCGCGCGCTTCATTGTTCACTCTTCGCGGAGGGACCACCGGGCACTCCCAGCTCCCCGCGCGATGGCTCCTGTTCCTGTGCCCAGCGTCCCTACATACCGGACACTCTATTTTGTTTCTGCAGTCCTTTGCGTTGTGGCCCGGTTGGCCACACTGATGGCAAAGGTTCGCCCTAGAGATTGAACTAGGGCAACTCATGGCGACGTGCCCCCTGGCCAGACAGCGGTGGCAACGCAGTGGCCTTTGCCGAAGCTCGACCACCTTTGCCCGGTATAGACCGAAGTCTACCCCTCCCCTGTTGATGACAGCCTGGGCCATTTCTACCGGGGCAGAGACAACCGTCTCCCAGAGACGTCCCCTGCCCGCCCTGATCTCGCCAACCCAGATTTTATTTGGGTCAATGTTCCCCTTTATGGCGAGGAGGGCATTCCTAATCACGGTCATATTCAGGCTTGGGTCAATACCCACCAGCCTAAAGGACCGCGATCTATGCGGCCGGGCGATCTTGGCCTCCGGCACCGTCCTCTTCAAGGCATCGGCTACCCGGTCTGCCTTAATAGCAGCCTCCTTCCCCCTGATGCTGAAGATGAAGGCCCCCGTTAGACCCCTCCTCATCGTCACCTTTTCTACCCCAAACTCTTTGAGGCTAATGCTCTCTCTGGCCTTGGCGAGAGCATCCCGGTACGATAATGTCTCATTGCACGCCAGTGAGACCGCAGCTGTCTCCCTGGTCCCACCGTTGCGATTCTTCTTCTTCTTCTTTTTCTTTTTCTTCTTGGTGCCACTTCCTGTGGCACCTCGATCCCCCGATGTGGTAGTCTTTTCTTGTCCGACAGTTGGCTTCGTCTGCTGGCGTCGCTTCTTCCTCCCGACTACCTCGACAAACCCATCCTGTGAGGGGGGAACAGCATTACTAACGACAGGGACCCTTTGGGCAGGAGCCCTCGAGGTTCCCGGGGCGGGAGCACTTCCCTTCCCCCCTACCGCAGTCCCCCCCGTTTCCCGCTGGGGTGGCTTGTTGGTTTCCCTGATCACCTTCCACATTTCGAGCTGTGTCTTCTGCAGGGCCTCAATACTTTTGCTGAAGTCCCTTAGCACCGCCGTCACACAGCTCATATCATCCCCAATCCTGGCATCCTCCAATCTCTTCTCCAGAGATGGGGTTACCTTGTTTATCGTAGGCGCCTGCCTTCCCTGGTTCGGGGTAGCAATCGCCTTCACTCCATGGCATTGTTTTTCTGCCTCTCGCTTTTTAAGCTCCCTTTGGAGCCTAGCGATTTCTCCCTCCATTTGACGAATCTGCTCGTCTCTGATCTTAGCTTCCGTCCTCAGCTGGTATATTGCTTCAGCTCTTGAGAACCGGGAGCCGGATTGTTTCTCCATCCTTTCCTCCATTACGTCGGCAATGATGAGCGACTCCTTAACAAGTCGCTTTATCCTTCCCGACACTTCTCCTTTAATATTGGAGCATCTCGCTCTCTCCTTCTCTATTCCTCTTAAATACGCCCTGAGCTTCTCTGGCAGCCTTCCCGCCTCCAGTGTCAGCGGCGTCTGGTTTCTTCCCGGCGCGTCCTCTTCCACGATGAGGCAGTCGTCCTCATCCGACGACGTGATTATGCTCCTCAATCTCTTGTTGCTCCTGGTCTTTATCGGTGACTCCGGGTCCGTCAACCGCAACTGTTCCATGGCTCTGGCCTCCTTCTGCCATTCCTCCATCTGTACCTCCTTTCCTGATGCCTTGGTCAATTCGCAGGCCAGGTCACCTACCTGCGAACAACTTCCCGAGGCATTAACCAGAGTCTGGGCCGGGTTGCCTACCGCAGACTCATGACAGTCGTAGGATGACGACGGTGGGTGGCCTGTCCTACCACCACCAAACACCGCCGTTGTGTGGGTATCCCTCCCACACGGGTTAATCTCTGAACTTGTACTCTCCATATTATTTTATAATTCAGGTAGGCACAAGCCCAGAGGAAAGGAGAGGAAATGAAGGAAGTAAGAGACGAAGAAAGAGTAGAAAAAAGGGGGGATAGAAAGAATTAAAGATAGAAATAGCCATACAAAGAACATACACACACCATTCATACCCTCCCTTTTAGTCGCCTCTTACGACAAGCAGGGAATACTGTGGGAGTATTCTACTACCCCCTACCCACGGGGGGGACCCTGACGCAACCCTGACGCAACCCTGACGCAACCCTGACGCAACCCTGACGCAACCCTGACGCAACCCTGACGCAACCCTTTTTTTTTTTTTTTTTTTTTTTTTTTCGTCAGGGGGAAAACCTTCATAGGCCCCTTGAGCCCGGTACTCAAGGGAGTGTCGGATTCCTACCGACTAAAAACCCACCTGGTGCAATTCACATTCATTCGTTGGGTGGGAGGGGCGGAACCGTGCTACATGCACATACTTCACCCGCTCCCACCCCGATGAGCCTGGTCGGTGTTTTCCAGGCTCTCTCCATTCACACACACTCACATACATCTTATAATTAAGTTGTTGCACCCCACGGTGGGGCGCAACCTAAACCTACTATGTAACTATATACACTAACCCGACCATCCATCCCATGATGCAATGGTCGGGTTCATACAACCCATGCATGAGCATGCTCATTCATCTCTCAGGGGAAAGCGGCGCACTAGACCGGGCCAGTCGCCGCCAAAGCCGTCCGGAGCCTCGCCCGGGGGGGCCGCCTAGGAGCTACTCTCCTACGCGGCCTAGCACATCCTTCTCTGAGCAAACTCTCTCTCTCTCTCAGCATCCTCCTTGGCCCTCATAACTAGTCCTGAAAAGGACTGGAATGCAGCCCACGCCCCCGGGGTATCCAGGGATCGCCCGACTATCCCGGGGAGAGTGAGCTGCACCCCCCCCAGTTCCCTGACCAAGGAGGCCCTCTCATTCATCCACGCAGGGCACTCAATCAGGGTGTGATCGGCATCATCGTTCCCCGCATCGCAGTGAAAACACCGCGGGGAGTCTGCCTTCCTGATACCGTATAGGTACGCGGGAAAGCAGCCATGGCCAGTCATCAGCTGAGTGGTGTGGAAGGTCGTTTCCAAAGAAAACGGCCTTCCAACCCACTCATCCAACCTGGAAGCGATGGCTGCCCTCACACGCACCCCCGTTGCTCCAATTGCGCCAACGAGACTTACTTCTTCTTCCTTCCATGAGGCAATTGCCCTCCTCTTGGCAATAGCGCCCAGCACGGCCCTTGTCCTAGGGGAAACGGGATCCTCCGCTTCCCGGACCGCTGCGTAGACGTCCGCCAGCTGCGGCGCCAGATGGTCGAGGGGAATAATCCCCGCGACCATCATTGCCGCATGGAAGGACACCGTTCTATACGCGCAACACACCCTGATTGCTACCCTTCTTTGCAGGGCCCGAACAGCCCGCCTGACCCTCTGATCTTCCACAACAGCGCGCCACCACACCGGAGCACCATAAAGGAGCACGGAGTGGATCACGCTGCAGTAGAGGCGTCGCTTCTTTTCCCTCGGTCCGTGAAGGTTCGGAAGGATCCTCCCAATGGACCGAAGGATCCCCTGCACTCTAGGAATTAAGGCCTCGAAGTGGGGCCTAAATGACAAGTCTGCATCTAATACTATGCCCAGGTATTTCACGCTGGGCTTAACCGCAATACAAACCCCCCTGAGTCTGATCACAGGGGGGGGAGCAATCCTGCGTCTGCGGAAGGCAGAGGCAGGGAAGGCCATCGCCTCCGTTTTGTGCGGCGCCACTTTAAGGCCCAAACTCTCTATCTCATTCACTAGGACCTCGAGGTCCCTCTCGCACGCTAACATCGCACTAGCCGGGTCCCGCCCCGCTGACAGGAGGGCCGTGTCATCCGCATAGCAGACGACACGAGACCCCCCCGGCAGCGGGACACGGAGGACCCGGTCGTAGGCGATGTTCCACAGTGTGGGGCCCAGGACAGAACCCTGTGGGACCCCACACGTCACGCTTACGTTATGTAGAGTGCCCTGTCCTCCTATAAAGGACAGGAGCCTATTCCTAAAAAAGTCCTTGGTAATATTAACTAGATGGGTGGGGAAGCCACACCTCGTCATGAGTCAATAACGGTCATCCAGGGGAGCGAGTTAAACGCGTTGGCAATGTCCAACAACACTAGGACACCAACCCGTCCCTCACTCACGCACTCCTGTATATAACGTTTGACCTCCCCAAAGCCCCAAGGGTGGAATGGCCCACCCTGAAGCCATGTTGGCTCGGCGATAGTACACTTCTAAGTTCCGAAAACTCGCTCACCCTGGAGACGATCACCTCTCGAATAACTTCCCCACCTCATCCAGCAGGCATATGGGCCTGAATGAACCCGGTGAGATGTCCTCCCCAGTCCTCTTTCTTATGAGGACCAGCCCGGCCCTCTTCCAGCGCTCCGGGAACACGCCGTTCCTCAAGAGGTCAGAGAAGCATCGAGCCAGTCCCCCGCTGCAGATGTCAGCAGCCTTTTTCACCACCAGTCCCGGCACACCATCAGGGCCTGGTGCCCTTCCAAGGCCAATCTTGGTAGCGGCCCTGCGCACCTCTTCCGGCAGCACCTCCACCCCAGCCAGGTCCCGCAGGTCTTCGTTCGGGGACACTGGTTGGCCGTCCCTCGGAAACAGGGTTTCGATGGTTGTGGCCAGCAGAGAGGGGTCCAGTGCCTCAGTAAGGGGGGGGAGACCCCGAGCTCTAAGCTTGTTCATCACAAGCTTATATGGCCTCCCCCAGGGATCTTCCTCGATGGTAGTGAGGAAGTCCCTCCAGGCCGAAGCCTTGGCCCTCCTGATAGCACGGACCAAACCCCTCTTGGCCTCCCTCCTGCTGTGTAGGCACTCCCCTATCCTAGCCAGGTCGCCGCTGCGTCGAGCCCTTTGAAGCCTTCTTCTCGAGAGCATTGCCTCCCTCCTAAGGGCGGCAATCTCCCGAGACCACCACGGCACCACACTCACCCGGTTCACTCCTGTTCTGACCCGAGGCATACCAAAGTCACATGCCCTGACCAAGGAACAGTTCAACCACCGCACTAAGTCTTCCCCACTGGCACCATTGTTCCGTGTCCAGTCGGCGGATACGAGGGCTGCGGCGAGCCTATCCTCGTCCACAGCCCTCGTATCCCACCTAGGAAAAATTCTCTCCCTAGAGCAAAGGCTTCGGAAGCCTGCAGCCTCACGCCTATAGTTAAATATAACATACAGGTGGTCCGAAAGGGACTCGGCCTCATCCACCCTCCAATCCGATAAGCGGACGATGGCTGTCGGAGATCCCCACGTAAGGTCTATAACGCTCGACCCTTGCGGCCGAACGCACGTGGGGTGGCCAACCTGGTTGCCCAGGCTTAGGTTCGACCTATTGGCCCACATGCAGAGCAACTCACCCCTTAGGTTACTTCTGCCTTCCGGATCCCAACTGTGGGACCGGGCATTAAAGTCTCCGGCAACCAACGCTGGAAGCGTGGGAAATGATCCTAAGAGCTCTTCGAGCTCATCAAGGAGTCTACAAAATTTACTGATATCCTCGCTGGGGGGAAAGTAGACAGAGACTACCAGCGAGTCCCCCCATTTAGCGGCCACAAAAAACAAACCCCTGCGCACTAGGCTGCAGGTTCCTCCGCCTTTGCTCACGAGAATCGCGGCGAGGGGCGACCCCCCCAGGGATGAGAGCCATTTCTCATCCCCAGGGGGAACCCACCACGGTTCCGATATTATGGCGATGTCCGCCTCAACCTCCCTCATTCGCTGGCCCAGCAGATCCTGGGCCCTACGCGCATGGTTGAGGTTGACTTGGATCACCGCCATTTTACTCTAAAATAGTATTAAGTCTGCATGGAGAGGCAGGAGCCGCCTGCTCAACCTCCATTGCATCGATCGCTGGGCCCGCACTAGGTCCCGCACTCGGTCCCGCACTATTGTCGGCCGGTATATCACTCACTCGCACTGGCGCGGCGTTTTTGTCCGCGACCACCAGCATCTGTTCCCTGCGTCTAATGGGAGGCACCAGTGGGCACTCCCAGGAACCCGCCCTGTGCGAGGTCTGGGGGCGACCCGCCTCCGCACAGACCGGACACTTGGGGCCGGCCCCACACTCGCGAGCGACGTGTCCCGGCTCACCACACCGGAAACAAACGTCCGTTCTCGCGGAAGGTGCCGGGCAAAAGGCCGCAACGTGGCCCCTTGCGAGACACCTGTGGCATCTCAGGGGCCTGGGTCGAACAGGGAAGACCCGCACTCTCCCCCACCCAACCAGAATGTTACCTTTGTCTATAGCCGCCCGGGCAAGGGCCGTCGGTGCCACCACCGTGGCCTCGTAGCGGCCACCCCTGCCCGGTCGGATTTCCCCCATGGTAATTAGGTTCGGGTCAATGCCCGACCTCCCCTCCAACAAGGCGCACCTAATCGCGGTGAGGGTGGTTGTTGGGTACAAACCCTCCAACCTGATGGGGGAGGTCCTCTGAGGCCTCAAAATTTTGGCCTCAGGGAGGACCCCCCTCATCGCCTCCGCGACCCTGTCCGCCTTTGTTTGGGCGTCCTTGCCGCGAACCTCCCAAATGAAGGAGCCCGTGAGGCCCCTTCTGTAAGCAAGTCCCTTGACACCTATGGTTTCAAGGTTTATATTCCCTTCCAACTTTTTGAGAGCCTCCAGGTAGGAGGCTCCTCCCTCGCAGGTCAAGGAGACTGCGGCGGTCTCCCTGGTCCTCTTGGCTTTCTTCTTCTTCTTATTCTTCCTCTTCTGAGGATTCCCAGTGGGGGGGGCAACCTTCCCAGCGCCTGGTTGTGCCGGCAAGGGCCCCCCAGCAGGTATCACAGCCCTGCCCCTTCTTTGACTACCGTAAACCCATCCCTGACCGGGACAGGAACCGGCGGTGCCGCAGTAGCCGTCGGAGGGGCAACCCGTTGCCTAGCTGCAACCTGTGCGTATGTGCCACCTCCCTGTTTCATCCCTCTGATGTCCTCCTGGATGGCAACGACAGCCCTCGCCAGTTCCGTAAGGATCCTAGCCGTTGCCCCGCCATCCAGACTCCCCTCTGCGTTCCTAGCCGCAGTCAGTCTCTCCTGATTTCTGTTGTTTGGAGCAGCCGTATGGGTCCCACCCCCAGCGTTGGGTCCAGGTGGGACGTTTGCTCCCCCTCCCGATTTCATCTTTTCCAGGAGCGCATCTTTTCTTTTAAGTTCGCGTCTTAAGCGCGAACATTCCTCCTCCAGGTGCTTCAGCCTGGCATTGGTGGCCCTCGTTTCCGCCCGTAGTTGGTCCAGGGCCTCCCTAACATCGGGGCCACAGCTCGTGGCATTTCGAGCCTGAAGCTCCCTGGCGATGTTTGCGATCTCCAGATGACAGATTTTCATCTGACCAGAGATCTCGCCCTTTATATTGCCGCATCGCTTACGCCTGGCCTCGGCCTCTGCGGCATGATCCAACAGTTTCTGGATCAGACTCCCTGATTCCAGCTGAACCGTGGACGGTCTGGATGGATCACCGTCCAGGTTGGTGAGGTCGATAACCTCCTCCTCGGACGACGAGGAGTAGGCCATCGGCCTCGCCCTTTTCCTTATGGAACCGACCGCTGGAGAGTCGAATTCCCCGTCTTCTCTTCCTGTAGCATACGTCGGTTCGCAGGCCAGGTCGCCTACCCGCGAACAGCTTCCCGAAGCATTTTCTAGGATCGGGGCCGGGTCGCCTACCCTCGATCCATAGCAGACACATGATGACGACGGAGGGTGGCCTGCTACACCACCACCTAACACCGCCGGTGTGTGGACATCCGAACCACACATTGACAAAACTGACTTTGTGCTCTTCATATTTTTCATTATAAATTTGTTGGCACAAGCCAGTCGGAAAGGAAAGGAAAAGAAAGAAGCAAGAGGCAAAGAAAGAATAGAAAAGAGGGGATAGACAGAATTAAAGGTAGGAATAGCCACGCAGAGAACAATCACACACCATTCATACCGTCCCTTTTAGTCGCCTCTTACGACAAGCAGGGAATACTGTGGGAGTATTCTACTACCCCCTACCCACGGGGGGGACCCTGACGCAACCCTGACGCAACCCTGACGCAACCCTGACGACCCTGACGCAACCCTGACGCAACCCTGACGCAACCCTGACGCAACCCTGACGCAACCCTGACGCAACCCTTTTTTTTTTTTTTTTTTTTTTTTCGTCAGGGGGAAAACCTTCATAGGCCCCTTGAGCCCGGTACTCAAGGGAGTGTCGGATTCCTACCGACTAAAAACCCACCTGGTGCAATTCACATTCATTCGTTGGGTGGGAGGGGCGGAACCGTGCTACATGCACATACTTCACCCGCTCCCACCCCGATGAGCCTGGTCGGTGTTTTCCAGGCTCTCTCCATTCACACACACTCACATACATCTTATAATTAAGTTGTTGCACCCCACGGTGGGGCGCAACCTAAACCTACTATGTATACTATATACACTAACCCAACCATCCATCCCATGATGCAATGGTCGGGTTCATACAACCCATGCATGAGCATGCTCATTCATCTCTTCAGGGGAAAGCGGCGCACTAGACCGGGCCAGTCGCCGCCAAAGCCGTCCGGAGCCTCGCCCGGGGGGGCCGCCTAGGAGCTACTCTCCTACGCGGCCTAGCATTCATCCTTCTTCTGTTACGCATAACTCTCTCCCTCTCTCTTTCAGCATCCTCCTTGGCCCTCATAACTAGTCCTGCAAAGGACTGGAATGCAGCCCACGCCCCCGGGGTATCCAGGGATCGCCCGACTATCCCGGGGAGAGTGAGCTGCACCCCCCCCAGTTCCCTGACCAAGGAGGCCCTCTCATTCATCCACGCAGGGCACTCAATCAGGGTGTGATCGGCATCATCGTTCCCCGCATCGCAGTGAAAACACCGCGGGGAGTCTGCCTTCTGATACCGTATAGGTACGCGGGAAAGCAGCCATGGCCAGTCATCAGCTGAGTGGTGTGGAAGGTCGTTTCCAAAGAAAACGGCCTTCCAACCCACTCATCCAACCTGGAAGCGATGGCTGCCCTCACGCGCACCCCCGTTGCTCCAATTGCGCCAACGAGACTTACTTCTTCTTCCTTCCATGAGGCAATTGCCCTCCTCTTGGCAATAGCGCCCAGCACGGCCCTTGTCCTAGGGGAAACGGGATCCTCCGCTTCCCGGACCGCTGCGTAACGTCCGCCAGCTGCGGCGCCAGATGGTCGAGGGGAATAATCCCCGCGACCATCATTGCCGCATGGAAGGACACCGTTCTATACGCGCAACACACCCTGATTGCTACCCTTCTTTGCAGGGCCCGAACAGCCCGCCTGACCCTCTGATCTTCCACAACAGCGCGCCACCACACCGGAGCACCATAGAGGAGCACGGAGTGGATCACGCTGCAGTAGAGGCGTCGCTTCTTTTCCCTCGGTCCGTGAAGGTTCGGAAGGATCCTCCCAATGGACCGAAGGATCCCCTGCACTCTAGGATTAAGGCCTCGAAGTGGGGCCTAAATGACAAGTCTGCATCTAATACTATGCCCAGGTATTTCACGCTGGGCTTAACCGCAATACAAACCCCCCTGAGTCTGATCACAGGGGGGGGAGCAATCCTGCGTCTGCGGAAGGCAGAGGCAGGGAAGGCCATCGCCTCCGTTTTGTGCGGCGCCACTTTAAGGCCCAACTCTCTATTCACTCACTAGGACCTCGAGGTCCCTCTCGCACGCTAACATCGCACTAGCCGGGTCCCGCCCCGCTGACAGGAGGGCCGTGTCATCCGCATAGCAGACAACACGAGACCCCCCGGCAGCGGGACACGGAGGACCCGGTCGTAGGCGATGTTCCACAGTGTGGGGCCCAGGACAGAACCCTGTGGAACCCCACACGTCACACTTACACTATGAGCGATGCCCTGTCTCCTATGAAGGACAGGAGCCTGTTTCTGAAATAGTCCTTATAATATTGACGATATAGGTGGGGAAGCCACTCCTCACCATAGTATCCACGACAGTTCTCCAGGGGAGCGAGTTGAATGCGTTGGAAATGTCCAACGACACCATCACAACCACCCGTCCATCACTCGCGCACTCCTGTATATAATCCTTAACCTCACAAACGGCCCCGAGGGTGGAACGGCCCACCCTGAAGCCATGTTGGTGCGGCGAAAGTATACTTCTTTGTTCCAAGAACTCGCTCACCCTGGAGACGATCACCCTTTCGAATAGCTTCCCCACCTCGTCCAATAGGCATATAGGCCTAAACGAACCTGGAGAGTCGTCGTGATTGTTCCTCTTCCTCACAAGGACCAATCTGGCCCTTTTCCACTCACGCGGGAACACACACTCCCCAGCAAAGCAGAGAAGCAGTCCGCCAGTCCCCTGCTACAGAAGGTTGCAGCCCTTTTCAGTACTAGACCCGGGACCCGTCAGGACCCGGCGCCCTTCCGAGGCCAATTCTCCCAGCAGCCCTGCGCACCTCCTCATCAGTGACCCTGGTCTCAGCTGGATTAATCACTTCGGTGTTTGGGGACACCGGTTGTCCGTCCCCCGGGAATAATGCAGTTATTATTCCAGTCAAAAGAGAGGGGTCCAGTGCCTCAGTAAGGGGGGGGAGACCTCGAGCTCTAAGCTTGTTCATAACAAGCTTATATGGCCTCCCCCAGGGATCTTCCTCGATGGTAGTGAGGAAGTCCCTCCAGGCCGAAGCCTTGGCCCTTCTGATAGCACGACCAAACCCCTCTTGGCCTCTCTCCTGCTTTCAAGGCACTCTCTAATCCTGGCCAGGTCGCCGCTGCGTCGAGCCCTCTGGTAGGCCTTCTTGTTACCATGGCCTCCCTCCTAAGCACTGCAATTTCATGGGACCACCACGACACTACTCTCCCCCTGTTCACTCCTGTCTGACTCGAGACATGGCAATGTCACACGCACTAACAAGTGAGTTGTTTATCCACGTCACTAGATCCTCCCCACTGGCACTATAGTCACGTGTCCAGTCAGACACGAGGGCTGCGGCGAGCCTATCCTCGTCCACAGCCCTCGCATCCCACCTAGGGAAAATTCTATCCCTGGAGCAAAGGCTTCGGAAGCCTGTAGCCTCACGCCTATAATTGAATATGACGTACAAATGGTCCGAAAGGGACTCGGCCTCATCCACCCTCCAATCCGATAAGCGGACGATGGCTGTCGGAGATCCCCACGTAAGGTCTATAACGCTCGACCCTTGCGGCCGAACGCACGTGGGGTGGCCAACCTGGTTGCCCAGGCTTAGGTTCAACCTATTGGCCCACATGCGAGCAACTCACCCCTTAGGTTACTTCTGCCTTCCGGATCCCATCTTTGGGACCGGGCATTGAAGTCTCCGGCAACCAACGCTGGAAGAGCGGGAAAAGATCCTAAGAGCTCTTCGAGCTCATCAAGGAGTCTACAAAATTTACTAATATCCTCGCTGGGGGGAAAGTAGACAGAAACTACCAGCGAGTCCCCCCATTTAGCGGCCACAAAAACAAACCCCTGCGCACTAGGCTACAGGTTCCTCCGCCTTTGCTCACGAGAATCGCAGCGAGGGGCGACCCCCCCAGGGATGAGAGCCATCTCTCATCCCCAGGAGGGACCCACCACGGCTCCGACACTATGGCGATGTCCGCCCCAACCTCCCTCATTCGCTGGCCCAGCAATCCTGGGCCCTTCGCGCATGGTTGAGGTTGATCTGGATCATCGCCATGTTAGTTTAAGTAATGTTAATTGCATGGAGGTGCGGAGCCGCCTGCTCCACCTCCATGCCACTATCTTCCGGACCCTTAGGTCCTACACACGGTCCCACGCTATTGGCGGCCGGTACACTAGATCCACGCACTTGTGTAGCATCTTTGTCCGCAACTCTTAAAATTAGGTCCTTTCGTCTAATAGGAGGCACCAATGGGCACTCCCAGGAACCCGCCCTGTGCGAGGTCTGGGAGCGACCCGCCTCCGCACATACCGGACACTTGGGGCCGGCCCCACACTCGCGAGCGACGTGTCCCGGCTCACCACACCGAAAGCAAACATCCGTTCTCGCGCAAGGTGCCGGGCAGAAGGCCGCAACGTGGCCCCTTGCGAGACACCTGTGGCATCTCAGGGGCCTGGGTCGAACAGGGAAGACCCGCACTCTTCCCCACCCCACCAGAATGTTACCTCTGTCTATTGCCGCCCGGGCAAGGGCCGTCGGTGCCACCACCGTGGCCTCATAGCGGCCACCCCTGCCCGGTCGGATTTCCCCCATAGTTATTAAGTTCGGGTCAATGCCCGACCTCCCTTCCAAAGCGCACATCTAATCGCGGTGAGGGTGGTTGATGGGTATAAACCCTCCAACCTGATGGGGGAGGTCCTCTGAGGCCTCAAAATTTTGGCCTCAGGGAGGACCTCCCTCATCGCCCCGCGACCTTGTCCGCCTTCGCTTGGGCGTCCTTGCCGCGGACCTCCCAAATGAAGGAGCCCGTGAGGCCCCTTCTGTAAGAAAGCCCCTTGACACCTATGGTGTCAAGGTTTATGCTTCCCTCCAGCTTTTTAAGAGCCTCCAGGTAGGAGGCTCCTCCCTCGCAGGTCAGAGACTGCGGCGGTCTCCCTGGTCCTCGCAGTTTGCTTCTTCTTCTTCTTCTTCTTCTTTCTTTGCCCAGTGGGGGGGCAACCCTCCCAGTACTCGACTGTTTGGGCAAGGGCCCCCAACAGGCATCGGAAGCCCTACCCCTTCTCCTGACCTCCACGAACCCATCCCCATCTGGGATGGAGGTCAGTGGCATCTGTGTAGCCGTCGAGGGGGCAGCCCGTGGTTGGGCTCAACTTGGGCGTATGAGCCCCGCCCCGCCTTCATCTCTTTCAACTCCTGTTGATCCAACAACCGCCTTGGACAGCTCAGCGAGGATCCTTGTTGTCGCCCCGCCGTCCAAATCTCCTCCCCTTCTCGCCGCAGCCAGTCTTTCTTCCCCAATGGACCGAGTTTGGTTCGTCACGGAAGCTCTACTGGGGCATTCGCCACATCCTTGCCGTCGCCTGTCTTTCGAGGAGCGCATCCTTTTTCTTTAGCTCCTTTCTAAGGCGCGAGCATTCTTCTTCAATGCCTCAACCGGTCATTGGTGGCCTTAGTTTCCGCCCTTAGTTGTTCCATGCAGTTTGTAGATCAGGGCCACAATTCGCCCTATTTCTCGCCTTCAGTTCCCTGCTAATTCCATGATTCCCAGGTTGCAGCGCTTCATGCGACCTGAGATTTCGCCCTTTATATTTCCACAAGTCTTTCTCCTGGATTCAGCCTCCATTGCGTGATCTAAGATGCGCTCGATCAGCCTGCCAGTTTCAATGCCGGAGATCGATGGCCCCTCCGGGAAAACCACTTCCGCGTTGGTCAAATCAATGACCTCTTCTTCTGAAGATGTGGAATATGTTACTGGTCTCGCCCTCTTATTTGTTCTGGCTGTTAGTGTGCCAGTCTCCATTTCCTCGGTGCATTCCAGAGTGCACCTATCCCCTCCTTGAGGAGCACCCTTGCCTTCCTGACGCATTGGTCAGTTCGCGGGCCAGGTCGCCTACCCGCGAACAGCTTCCCGTATTGGTTACCAGAGTCGGGGCCGGGTCACCTACCCCAGACTCATAGCAGTAGCATGTTGACGACGGAGGGTGGCCTGCTAGCGCACCACCTAACACCGCCGGTGTGTGTGGACATCCGAACCACACCCTTTAATTACTGACTTTGTACTCATCATATTTAATCATTTTATAATGGCACAAGCCAGTGGAAAGGAAGGAAATGAAGGAAGTAAGAGACAAAGCAAAGAGTAGAAAAAGGGGGATAGAAGAATTAAAGATAGAAATAGCCACACGAAGAGCATACACACTCCATTCATACCCTCCCTTTTAGTCGCCTCTTACGACAAGCAGGGAATACTGTGGGAGTATTCTACTACCCCTACCCACGGGGCCCTGACGCACCCTGACGCAACTGACGCAACCCTGACGCAACCCTGACGCAACCCTGACGCACCCACCCTGACGCAACCCTGACGCAACCCTGACGCAACCCTGACGCAACCCTGACGCAACCCTTTTTTTTTTTTTTTTTTTTTTTTTTTTTCGTCAGGGGGAAAACCTTCATAGGCCCCTTGAGCCCGGTACTCAAGGGAGTGTCGGATTCCTACCGACTAAAAACCCACCTGGTGCAATTCACATTCATTCGTTGGGTGGGAGGGGCGGAACCGTGCTACATGCACATACTTCACCCGCTCCCACCCCGATGAGCCTGGTCGGTGTTTTCCAGGCTCTCTCCATTCACCACACTCACATACATCTTATAATTAAGTTGTTGCACCCCACGGTGGGGCGCAACCTAAACCTACTATGTATACTATACACTAACCCGACCATCCATCCCATGATGCAATGGTCGGGTTCATACAACCCATGCATGAGCATGCTCATTCATCTCTCAGGGGAAAGCGGCGCACTAGACCGGGCCAGTCGCCGCCAAAGCCGTCCGGAGCCTCGCCGGGGGGGCCGCCTAGGAGCTACTCTCCTACGCGGCCTAGCATCATTCTTCTCTTTGAGAAATCTCTCTTCTCTCACTCTCTCAGCATCCTCCTTGGCCTCATAACTAGTCCTGAAAAGGACTGGAATGCAGCCCACGCCCCCGGGGTATCCAGGGATCGCCCGACTATCCCGGGGAGAGTGAGCTGCACCCCCCCCAGTTCCCTGACCAAGGAGGCCCTCTCATTCATCCACGCAGGGCACTCAATCAGGGTGTGATCGGCATCATCGTTCCCCGCATCGCAGTGAAAACACCGCGGGGAGTCTGCCTTCCTGATACCGTATAGGTACGCGGGAAAGCAGCCATGGCCAGTCATCAGCTGAGTGGTGTGGAAGGTCGTTTCCAAAGAAAACGGCCTTCCAACCCACTCATCCAACCTGGAAGCGATGGCGCCCTCACACGCACCCCCGTTGCTCCAATTGCGCCAACGAGACTTACTTCTTCTTCCTTCCATGAGGCAATTGCCCTCCTCTTGGCAATAGCGCCCAGCACGGCCCTTGTCCTAGGGGAAACGGGATCCTCCGCTTCCCGGACCGCTGCGTAACGTCCGCCAGCTGCGGCGCCAGATGGTCGAGGGGAATAATCCCCGCGACCATCATTGCCGCATGGAAGGACACCGTTCTATACGCGCAACACACCCTGATTGCTACCCTTCTTTGCAGGGCCCGAACAGCCCGCCTGACCCTCTGATCTTCCACAACAGCGCGCCACCACACCGGAGCACCATAAAGGAGCACGGAGTGGATCACGCTGCAGTAGAGGCGTCGCTTCTTTTCCCTCGGTCCGTGAAGGTTCGGAAGGATCCTCCCAATGGACCGAAGGATCCCCTGCACTCTAGGAATTAAGGCCTCGAAGTGGGGCCTAAATGACAAGTCTGCATCTAATACTATGCCCAGGTATTTCACGCTGGGCTTAACCGCAATACAAACCCCCTGAGTCTGATCACAGGGGGGGGAGCAATCCTGCGTCTGCGGAAGGCAGAGGCAGGGAAGGCCATCGCCTCCGTTTTGTGCGGCGCCACTTTAAGGCCCAAACTCTCTATCTCTTCACTAGGACCTCGAGGTCCCTCTCGCACGCTAACATCGCACTAGCCGGGTCCCGCCCCGCTGACAGGAGGGCCGTGTCATCCGCATAGCAGACGACACGAGACCCCCCCGGCAGCGGGACACGGAGGACCCGGTCGTAGGCGATGTTCCACAGTGTGGGGCCCAGGACAGAACCCTGTGGGACCCCACACGTCACGCTTACGTTATGTAGAGTGCCCTGTCCTCCTATAAAGGACAGGAGCCTATTCCTAAAAAAGTCCTTGGTATTAACTAGATGGGTGGGGAAGCCACACCTCGTCATTGAGTCAATAACGGTCATCCAGGGGAGCGAGTTAAACGCGTTGGCAATGTCCAACAACACTAGGACACCAACCCGTCCCTCACTCGCGCACTCCTGTATATAACGTTTGACCTCCCCAACAGCCCCAAGGGTGGAATGGCCCACCCTGAAGCCATGTTGGCTCGGCGATAGTACACTTCTAGTTCCGAAAACTCGCTCACCCTGGAGACGATCACCCTCTCGAATAACTTCCCCACCTCATCCAGCAGGCATATGGGCCTGAATGAACCCGGTGAGATGTCCTCCCCAGTCCTTTTCTTATGAGGACCAGCCCGGCCCTCTTCCAGCGCTCCGGGAACACGCCGTTCCTCAAGAGGTCAGAGAAGCATCGAGCCAGTCCCCCGCTGCAGATGTCAGCAGCCTTTTTCACCACCAGTCCCGGCACACCATCAGGGCCTGGTGCCCTTCCAAGGCCAATCTTGGTAGCGGCCCTGCGCACCTCTTCCGGCAGCACCTCCCCCCAGCCAGGTCCCGCAGGTCTTCGTTCGGGGACACTGGTTGGCCGTCCCTCGGAAACAGGGTTTCGATGGTTGTGGCCAGCAGAGAGGGGTCCAGTGCCTCAGTAAGGGGGGGGAGACCCCGAGCTCTAAGCTTGTTCATCACAAGCTTATATGGCCTCCCCCAGGGATCTTCCTCGATGGTAGTGAGGAAGTCCCTCCAGGCCGAAGCCTTGGCCCTCCTGATAGCACGGACCAAACCCCTCTTGGCCTCCCTCCTGCTGTGTAGGCACTCCTATCCTAGCCAGGTCGCCGCTGCGTCGAGCCCTTTGAAGCCTTCTTCTCGAGAGCATTGCCTCCCTCCTAAGGCGGCAATCTCCCGAGACCACCACGGCACCACACTCACCCGGTTCACTCCTGTTCTGACCCGAGGCATCCAAAGTCACATGCCCTGACCAAGGAACAGTTCAACCACCGCACTAAGTCTTCCCCACTGGCACCATTGTTCCGTGTCCAGTCGGCGGATACGAGGGCTGCGGCGAGCCTATCCTCGTCCACAGCCCTCGCATCCCACCTAGGAAAATTCTCTCCCTAGAGCAAAGGCTTCGGAAGCCTGCAGCCTCACGCCTATAGTTAAATATAACATACAGGTGGTCCGAAAGGGACTCGGCCTCATCCACCCTCCAATCCGATAAGCGGACGATGGCTGTCGGAGATCCCCACGTAAGGTCTATAACGCTCGACCCTTGCGGCCGAACGCACGTGGGGTGGCCAACCTGGTTGCCCAGGCTTAGGTTCGACCTATTGGCCCACATGCAGAGCAACTCACCCCTTAGGTTACTTCTGCCTTCCGGATCCCAACTGTGGGACCGGGCATTAAAGTCTCCGGCAACCAACGCTGGAAGCGTGGGAAATGATCCTAAGAGCTCTTCGAGCTCATCAAGGAGTCTACAAAATTTACTGATATCCTCGCTGGGGGGAAAGTAGACAGAGACTACCAGCGAGTCCCCCCATTTAGCGGCCACAAAAAACAAACCCCTGCGCACTAGGCTGCAGGTTCCTCCGCCTTTGCTCACGAGAATCGCGGCGAGGGGCGACCCCCCCAGGGATGAGAGCCATTTCTCATCCCCAGGGGGAACCCACCACGGTTCCGATATTGGCGATGTCCGCCTCAACCTCCCTCATTCGCTGGCCCAGCAGATCCTGGGCCCTACGCGCATGGTTGAGGTTGACTTGGATCACCGCCATTTTACTCTAAAATAGTATTAAGTCTGCATGGAGAGGCAGGAGCCGCCTGCTCAACCTCCATTGCATCGATCGCTGGGCCCGCACTAGGTCCCGCACTCGGTCCCGCACTTTGTCGGCCGGTACATCACTCACTCGCACTGGCGCGGCGTTTTGTCCGCGACCACCAGCATCTGTTCCCTGCGTCTAATGGGAGGCACCAGTGGGCACTCCCAGGAACCCGCCCTGTGCGAGGTCTGGGGGCGACCCGCCTCCGCACAGACCGGACACTTGGGGCCGGCCCCACACTCGCGAGCGACGTGTCCCGGCTCACCACACCGGAAACAAACGTCCGTTCTCGCGGAAGGTGCCGGGCAAAAGGCCGCAACGTGGCCCCTTGCGAGACACCTGTGGCATCTCAGGGGCCTGGGTCGAACAGGGAAGACCGCACTCTCCCCCACCCAACCAGAATGTTACCTTTGTCTATAGCCGCCCGGGCAAGGGCCGTCGGTGCCACCACCGTGGCCTCGTAGCGGCCACCCCTGCCCGGTCGGATTTCCCCCATGGTAATTAGGTTCGGGTCAATGCCCGACCTCCCCTCCAACAAGGCGCACCTAATCGCGGTGAGGGTGGTTGTTGGGTACAAACCCTCCAACCTGATGGGGGAGGTCCTCTGAGGCCTCAAAATTTTGGCCTCAGGGAGGACCCCCCTCATCGCCTCCGCGACCCTGTCCGCCTTTGTTTGGGCGTCCTTGCCGCGAACCTCCCAAATGAAGGAGCCCGTGAGGCCCCTTCTGTAAGCAAGTCCCTTGACACCTATGGTTTCAAGGTTTATATTCCCTTCCAACTTTTTGAGAGCCTCCAGGTAGGAGGCTCCTCCCTCGCAGGTCAAGGAGACTGCGGCGGTCTCCCTGGTCCTCTTGGCTTTCTTCTTCTTCTTATTCTTCCTCTTCTGAGGTTCCCAGTGGGGGGGGCAACCTTCCCAGCGCCTGGTTGTGCCGGCAAGGGCCCCCCACAGGTATCACAGCCCTGCCCCTTCTTTTGACTACCGTAAACCCATCTGACCGGGACCAGGGACAACCGGCGGTGCCGCAGTAGCCGTCGGAGGGGCAACCCGTTGCCTAGCTGCAACTGTGCGTATGTGCCACCTCCCTGTTTCATCCCTCTGATGTCCTCCTGGATGGCAACGACAGCCCTCGCCAGTTCCGTAAGGATCCTAGCCGTTGCCCCGCCATCCAGACTCCCCTCTGCGTTCCTAGCCGCAGTCAGTCTCTCCTGATTCTGTTGTTTGGAGCAGCCGTATGGGTCCCACCCCCAGCGTTGGGTCCAGGTGGGACGTTTGCTCCCCCTCCCGATTTCATCTTTTCCAGGAGCGCATCTTTTCTTTTAAGTTCGCGTCTTAAGCGCGAACATTCCTCCTCCAGGTGCTCAGCCTGGCATTGGTGGCCCTCTTTCCGCCCGTAGTTGGTCCAGGGCCTCCCTAACATCGGGGCCACAGCTCGTGGCATTTCGAGCCTGAAGCTCCCTGGCGATGTTGCGATCTCCAGATGACAGATTTTCATCTGACCAGAGATCTCGCCCTTTATATTGCCGCATCGCTTACGCCTGGCCTCGGCCTCTGCGGCATGATCCAACAGTTTCTGGATCAGACTCCCTGATTCCAGCTGAACCGTGGACGGTCTGGATGGATCACCGTCCAGGTTGGTGAGGTCGATACCTCCTCCTCGGACGACGAGGAGTAGGCCATCGGCCTCGCCCTTTTCCTTATGGAACCGACCGCTGGAGAGTCGAATTCCCCGTCTTCTCTTCCTGTAGCATACGTCGGTTCGCAGGCCAGGTCGCCTACCCGCGAACAGCTTCCCGAAGCATTTTCTAGGATCGGGGCCGGGTCGCCTACCCTCGATCCATAGCAGACACATGATGACGACGGAGGGTGGCCTGCTACACCACCACCTAACACCGCCGGTGTGTGGACATCCGAACCACACATTGACAAAACTGACTTTGTGCTCTTCATATTTTCATTTAAATTTTTTGGCACAAGCCAGTCGGAAAGGAAAGGAAAAGAAAGAAGTAAGAGGCAAAGAAAGAATAGAAAAGAGGGGATAGACAGAATTAAAGGTAGGAATAGCCACGCAGAGAACATCACACACCATTCATACCGTCCCTTTAGTCGCCTCTTACGACAAGCAGGGAATACTGTGGGAGTATTCTACTACCCCCTACCCACGGGGGACCCTGACGCAACCCTGACGCAACCCTGACGCAACCCTGCTGCAACCCTGACGCAACCCTGCAACCCTGACGCAACCCTGACGCAACCTGAAACCCTGACGCAACCCTGACGCAACCCTGACGCAACCCTGACGCAACCCTGACGAACCCTGACGCAACCCTTTTTTTTTTTTTTTTTTTTTTTTCGTCAGGGGGAAAACCTTCATAGGCCCCTTGAGTCCGGTACTCAAGGGAGTGTCGGATTCTTACCGACTAAAAACCCACCTGGTGCAGAGTCTCCCGCGAGGAGAAGAGGCAGGCGCAACGCACAGTATGTACAATTCAAATTACCTATGTGCCTCTCTCCTAGTAAGCCCGGTCGGAAATTTTTCCGCGCTTTCTCCCGCAACACACACATACACACTCCTACATCCAGCGCACTCAACAGAGGTCCTCCCCGGAGGCGCAATCTCTCATACTTAGGCGCACTCAACAGTTACAACTGGAGACGCAGATTACACTCACTCCTGGCCTGACCTTACATAAAACAATTTCGGTCAGGCCCACACCACTCTCACACGTATTAACACAAGTTCTCGCACTCCAGTACATCTACAATACTCCATTCGATGAGGGGGAATCGACGCACAGCCGTTAGCCATTCGTCGCCCCAGGCACGCGAAGTCTCGCCCGGGGGGGCCGCCTAGGAGCAAGTCTCCTCTGCGGCGCCGCACGCAACCCCCGTTCTCTCTCTCTCTCAGCATTCTCTTTCGCTCTCATCACACGCCCGCGAAAGACCGGAATGCATCCCACCCCCCGGCATATCCAGGATGCCCTGAGTATGCCGGAGAGGGAGAAATGCACCCCCCCCAATTCCCAACAAGATCATCCCGCTCACTCACCCACGCAGGGCAGTCGACCAGGGTGTGGTCAGCGTCATCTTCATTGCTCCGCAGTGAAAGCACTGCGGAGATATCGCCTTTCCTATTCTATGAAGGAATGCAGGGAAGCAACCATGTCCGGTCATCAGCTGAGTGGTGTGAAAGGTCGTACCTATGGAGTGCGGCCTTTCAACCCACTCATCCAACCTATCAGCAATGGCTGCCCTAACCTCCGCCCTGTTTCTCCCGTTACTCCTTAAGTTTATCTCCTCTTCCTTCCATGCAGCGACCGCCATCCTCCTGGCTTCAGCGCCCAGCGCCGCCTTAATGGCCGGAGAAACAGGTTCCTCCGCACCACTAAGGGTCACATACACCTCCGCCAGCCGGGGCGCAAGATGGTCGAGAGGAATGATCCCCGCAACCATCATCGCCGCATGGAACGACACCGTTCTGTATGCACAGCACACCCTGATCGCCACCCTCCTCTGGAACGATCGAATGGCCCGCTTGACACGCATGTCCTCTACAGCAGTGCGCCACCACACCGGCGCCCCATAAATGAGCACCGACTGGACCACACTACTGTAGAGGCGTCTCTTCTTCTCCCCCGGTCCATGAAGGTTCGGAAGGAGCCTTCCAAGGGACCGAAGGATCCCCTCCGCCTTCGGAATCAAGGCCGCGAAGTGGGGCCTGAATGTAAGGTTGGAGTCTAACACCACGCCCAGGTACTTGACCCTGGGGCCTATAACAACTCTAGACCCCCTAACCCTAATGGCGGGGGCCGGTGCACTCCTGCGTCTGCGGAGGGCAGAGGCAGGGAAGGCCATTGCCTCCGTCTGTTGGCGCCACTCGAGGCCAAGCTCCTCGATCGCACTCACCAGCACATCCAGGTCGCGTTCCGCGTTCGCGATCGCCTCCGACAGGTCCCGCCCCGATGACAGAAGGGCCGTGTCGTCCGCATAACAGACGACCCGGGAACCCCCCGGCATCGGAACCCGGAGGACACTGTCATAGGCTATGTTCCACAGGGTTGGTCCCAGCACCGAACCCTGCGGAACCCCGCACGAGACCTGTCTTTCTTTAATTGTCCACTCTTCCCGACAAATAATAATGTTCGGTTGGACAAGTAACTCCTATGATGTTAACTATGTATGTGGGAAGGCCCATCCCATCCAGCGCCCTGAAGATGGTCTCCCACGGCAGCGAGTTGAAAGCGTTCCTAATATCCAGCGAAGTCAGGATCCCGACGCACTCACTGTCCACACACTCCCGCACTGCGTTTTTCACCACCATTATGGCACCGACCGTCGAGCGTCTGACGCGAAAGCCATGCTGCGCCTGCGACAACAGACCCCCGCCTCCAGGCATCTGTTCATCCTTGCCACTATTACCCGCTCAAACAGTTTCGCGGTCTCATCCAGTAGGCAGATCGGTCTGTAGGAGCCAGGCAGATCCGGTTGGGCGTCTAGCTTCTTCTTTATTAGGACCAGTCTTGCCCTCTTCCAGGCTGTTGGAAAGTTACTGGTCCTGAGACACTCCGTGAACAGTTCAGCCAGGCCGACCCCGCAGTGGACCGCTGCTGCCTTATCACTATGCCCGGGACCCCGTCCGGTCCCGGAGCCTTTCCACCGGCGATCTTCTTTGCCGCAGCCAGCACCTCCTCCAGCGTTACCGCCGCACCATCCACTTGGACACCGCGGAGGTCCCCCCTGCTGTCCCGCTCCACTTGGGGAAACAGGCCCCCCAGCACCCGGTCCATCACCTCTGGCTCTAGTACCTCCGTCAAGGGTGCTGAGTATGGCCTCAACTTCCCCATGACCAGGCGATATGGTCTGCCCCACGGATCCGCCTCAAGCGTCCCCACGAAGTCTCTCCAGGCAGCGGCCTTGGCCCTCCTAATGGCCCTCTTCAACTGTCTTTTAGACTCCCTGCGGTCCTCCAGGCACAGTTCCACTCTTCTTTGGTCCCCACTGCGCCTGGCCCTTAGAAAGCGTCTCCTGGCCGCCGTCGCCTCTGCCCTGATAGCAGACAGTTCCTGCGACCACCAGCATGCCTTCCCCCTCCTGTTCCTCGTGTTCCCCGCTCTCGGCAGTGCCACGTCACATGCACGCGCCAACATTCCGCGTAGCCACTTGACGAAATCTCGCGCACTACACTCACCACTGGGACGAGTCCAGTCGCCCGATATAAGGGCAGCGTCAAGCATGTCCTTGTCCGCAGCCCTCGCATTCCACCGAGGGAAAGTCCTGCCTGGCCGGCTCAAGCTTCGGACCCCTGCAGTCTCATGGCAGTACTTGAACATTACATATGCATGGTCCGAAAGGGACTCAGCTTGATCTACTCTCCACTCCGATAAGCGGATACTAGCAGCTGGCGAGCCCCACGTGAGATCAATGACGCTCGACCCTTGCGGCCGAACGCACGTGGGGGAGCCAACTCGGTTGAAGAGGTGCAAGTTCAACCGATTGGCCCAGGTAGAGAGCAACCCACCCCTTAGGTTACTCCTACCCCCGGGATCCCATCTGTGGGTCCGGGCATTAAAGTCGCCAGCCACCAGCACTGGAGAGGTAGGAAACCTTCCTAAGAGCTCTTCGAGCTCATCTAGGAGCCTACAATATTTACTAATTACCTCGCTGGGGGGAAAGTAAACAGAAATCACCAGCGAGTCCCCCCACTTGACAGCTACAAAGAAGCTACCCCTTTGCACCAGACTGCAGGGTCTTCCACTTTCACCCACCAGTACCGCAGATAGCGGAGCCCCGCCCAGGGATGAGAACCATTTCTCATCACCGGGCGGAACCCACCACGGTTCTGCGATGATCGCGATCCCCGCCCCACACTCGCGCATACGCTGGATCAGCAGATCCTGCGCACCCCGCGCATGGTTCAGGTTCACCTGCACGCAACACTCACTGGGGGCAAGGGACATTGTTGGTGTTTACACCACTGACCCCCGCTACTTCTGCAGGCCCCGCACACCTGTTTCTATCGCAGCCCTTGCCCTGCGCAGCTTTATCGTTCAATGTTCCTGTGAGGGTGGATAGGTCCGCGTCCACCTCCATACCCTCTTCCCCCGTCGAAACACTAGGCACCCGAGCCTCACTACCCGCGGACGCGCGCGCTTCATTGTTCACTCTTCGCGGAGGGACCACCGGGCACTCCCAGCTCCCCGCGCGATGGCTCCTGTTCCTGTGCCCAGCGTCCCTACATACCGGACACTCTATTTTGTTTCTGCAGTCCTTTGCGTTGTGGCCCGGTTGGCCACACTGATGGCAAAGGTTCGCCCTAGAGATTGAACTAGGGCAACTCATGGCGACATGCCCCCTGGCCAGACAGCGGTGGCAACGCAGTGGCCTTTGCCGAAGCTCGACCACCTTTGCCCGGTATAGACCGAAGTCTACCCCTCCCCTGTTGATGACAGCCTGGGCCATTTCTACCGGGGCAGAGACAACCGTCTCCCAGAGACGTCCCCTGCCCGCCCTGATCTCGCCAACCCAGATTTTATTTGGGTCAATATTCCCCTTTATGGCGAGGAGGGCATTCCTAATCACGGTCATATTCAGGCTTGGGTCGATACCCACCAGCCTAAAGGACCGCGATCTATGTGGCCGAGCAATCTTAGCCTCCGGCACCGTCCTCTTCAAGGCATCGGCTACCCGGTCTGCCTTAATAGCAGCCTCCTTCCCCCTGATGCTGAAGATGAAGGCCCCCGTTAGACCCCTCCTCATCGTCACCTTTTCTACCCCAAACTCTTTGAGGCTAATGCTCTCTCTGGCCTTGGCGAGAGCATCCCGGTACGACAGTGTCTCATTGCACGCCAGTGAGACCGCAGCTGTCTCCCTGGTCCCACCGTTGCGATTCTTCTTCTTCTTCTTTTTCTTTTTCTTCTTGGTGCCACTTCCTGTGGCACCTCGATCCCCCGATGTGGTGGTTTTTTCTTGTCCGACAGTTGGCTTCGTCTGCTGGCGTCGCTTCTTCCTTCCGACTACCTCGACAAACCCATCCTGTGAGGGGGGAACAGCATTATTAGCGACAGGGACCCTTTGGGCGGGAGCCCTCGAGGTTCCCGGGGCGGGAGCACTTCCCTTCCCCCCTACCGCAGTCCCCCCCGTTTCCCGCTGGGGTGGCTTGTTGGTTTCCCTGATCACCCTCCACATTTCGAGCTGTGTCTTCTGCAGGGCCTCAATGCTCTTGCTGAAGTCCCTTAGCACCGCCGTCACACAGCTCATATCATCCCCAATCCTGGCATCCTCCAATCTCTTCTCCAGAGATGGGGTTACCTTGTTTATCGTAGGCGCCTGCCTTCCCTGGTTCGGGGTAGCAATCGCCTTCACTCCGTGGCATTGTTTTTCTGCCTCTCGCTTTTTAAGCTCCCTTTGGAGCCTAGCGATTTCTCCCTCCATTTGACGAATCTGCTCGTCTCTGATCTTAGCTTCCGTCCTCAGCTGGTATATTGCTTCAGCCCTTGAGAACCGGGAGCCGGATTGTTTCTCCATCCTTTCCTCCATTACGTCGGCAATGATGAGCGACTCTTTAACAAGTCGCTTTATCCTTCCCGACACTTCTCCTTTAATATTAGAGCATCTCGCTCTCTCCTTCTCTATTCCTCTTAAATACGCCCTGAGCTTCTCTGGCAGCCTTCCCGCCTCCAGTGTCAGCGGCGTCTGGTTTCTTCCCGGCGCGTCCTCTTCCACGATGAGGCAGTCGTCCTCATCCGACGACGTGATTATGCTCCTCAATCTCTTGTTGCTCCTGGTCTTTATCGGTGACTCCGGGTCCGTCAACCGCAACTGTTCCATGGCTCTGGCCTCCTTCTGCCATTCCTCCATCTGTACCTCCTTTCCTGATGCCTTGGTCAATTCGCAGGCCAGGTCACCTACCTGCGAACAACTTCCCGAGGCATTAACCAGAGTCTGGGCCGGGTTGCCTACCGCAGACTCATGACAGTCGTAGGATGACGACGGTGGGTGGCCTGTCCTACCACCACCAAACACCGCCGTTGTGTGGGTATCCCTCCCACACGGGTTAATCTCTGAACTTGTACTCTCCATATTATTTTATAATTCAGGTAGGCACAAGCCCAGAGGAAAGGAGAGGAAATGAAGGAAGTAGAGACGAAGAAAGAGTAGAAAAAAGGGGGGATAGAAAGAATTAAAGATAGAAATAGCCATACAAAGAACATACACACACCATTCATACCCTCCCTTTTAGTCGCCTCTTACGACAAGCAGGGAATACTGTGGGAGTATTCTACTACCCCCTACCCACGGGGGGGACCCTGACGCAACCCTGACGCAACCCTGACGCAACCCTGACGCAACCCTGACGCAACCCTGACGCAACCCTGACGAACCCTGACGCAACCCTGACGCGCAACCCTGACGCAACCCTGACGCAACCCTGACGCAACCCTGACGCAACCCTGACGCAACCCTGACGCAACCCTGACGCAACCCTGACGCAACCCTGACGCAACCCTGACGCAACCCTGACGCAACCCTGACGCAACCCTGACGCAACCCTGACGCAACCCTGACGCAACCCTTTTTTTTTTTTTTTTTTTTTTTTTTTTTTTCGTCAGGGGGAAAACCTTCATAGGCCCCTTGAGCCCGGTACTCAAGGGAGTGTCGGATTCCTACCGACTAAAAACCCACCTGGTGCAATTCACATTCATTCGTTGGGTGGGAGGGGCGGAACCGTGCTACATGCACATACTTCACCCGCTCCCACCCCGATGAGCCTGGTCGGTGTTTTCCAGGCTCTCTCCATTCACTCACACTCACATACATCTTATAATTAAGTTGTTGCACCCCACGGTGGGGCGCAACCTAAACCTACTATGTATACTATATACACTAACCCGACCATCCATCCCATGATGCAGTGGTCGGGTTCATACAACCCATGCATGAGCATGCTCATTCATCTCTTCAGGGGAAAGCGGCGCACTAGACCGGGCCAGTCGCCGCCAAAGCCGTCCGGAGCCTCGCGCGGGGGGGCCGCCTAGGAGCTACTCTCCTACGCGGCCTAGCATACATTCTTCTCCTATTGAGAAATTCTCTTTCTCTCACTCTCTCAGCATCCTCCTTGGCCTTCATACTAGTCCTGAAAAGGACTGGAATGCAGCCCACGCCCCAGGGGTATCCAGGGATCGCCCGACTATCCCGGGGAGAGTGAGCTGCACCCCCCCAGTTCCCTGACCAAGGAGGCCCTCTCATTCATCCACGCAGGGCACTCAATCAGGGTGTGATCGGCATCATCGTTCCCCGCATCGCAGTGAAAACACCGCGGGGAGTCTGCCTTCCTGATACCGTATAGGTACGCGGGAAAGCAGCCATGGCCAGTCATCAGCTGAGTGGTGTGGAAGGTCGTTTCCAAAGAAAACGGCCTTCCAACCCACTCATCCAACCTGGAAGCGATGGCCGCCCTCACACGCACCCCCGTTGCTCCAATTGCGCCAACGAGACTTACTTCTTCTTCCTTCCATGAGGCAATTGCCCTCCTCTTGGCAATAGCGCCCAGCACGGCCCTTGTCCTAGGGGAAACGGGATCCTCCGCTTCCCGGACCGCTGCGTAAACGTCCGCCAGCTGCGGCGCCAGATGGTCGAGGGGAATAATCCCCGCGACCATCATTGCCGCATGGAAGGACACCGTTCTATACGCGCAACACACCCTGATTGCTACCCTTCTTTGCAGGGCCCGAACAGCCCGCCTGACCCTCTGATCTTCCACAACAGCGCGCCACCACACCGGAGCACCATAAAGGAGCACGGAGTGGATCACGCTGCAGTAGAGGCGTCGCTTCTTTTCCCTCGGTCCGTGAAGGTTCGGAAGGATCCTCCCAATGGACCGAAGGATCCCCTGCACTCTAGGAATTAAGGCCTCGAAGTGGGGCCTAAATGACAAGTCTGCATCTAATACTATGCCCAGGTATTTCACGCTGGGCTTAACCGCAATACAAACCCCCCTGAGTCTGATCACAGGGGGGGGAGCAATCCT
Source organism: Polistes fuscatus (assembly GCF_010416935.1). NCBI lineage: Eukaryota > Metazoa > Arthropoda > Insecta > Hymenoptera > Vespidae > Polistes > Polistes fuscatus. The sequence goes on along the minus strand of NW_025113156.1, from coordinate 23,274 downwards.
GCGTCTGCGGAAGGCAGAGGCAGGGAAGGCCATCGCCTCCGTTTTGTGCGGCGCCACTTTAAGGCCCAAACTCTCTATCTCATTCACTAGGACCTCGAGGTCCCTCTCGCACGCTAACATCGCACTAGCCGGGTCCCGCCCCGCTGACAGGAGGGCCGTGTCATCCGCATAGCAGACGACACGAGACCCCCCCGGCAGCGGGACACGGAGGACCCGGTCGTAGGCGATGTTCCACAGTGTGGGGCCCAGGACAGAACCCTGTGGGACCCCACACGTCACGCTTACGTTATGTAGAGTGCCCTGTCCTCCTATAAAGGACAGGAGCCTATTCCTAAAAAAGTCCTTGGTAATATTAACTAGATGGGTGGGGAAGCCACACCTCGTCATGAGTCAATAACGGTCATCCAGGGGAGCGAGTTAAACGCGTTGGCAATGTCCAACAACACTAGGACACCAACCCGTCCCTCACTCGCGCACTCCTGTATATAACGTTTGACCTCCCCAACAGCCCCAAGGGTGGAATGGCCCACCCTGAAGCCATGTTGGCTCGGCGATAGTACACTTCTAAGTTCCGAAAACTCGCTCACCCTGGAGACGATCACCCTCTCGAATAACTTCCCCACCTCATCCAGCAGGCATATGGGCCTGAATGAACCCGGTGAGATGTCCTCCCCAGTCCTCTTTCTTATGAGGACCAGCCCGGCCCTCTTCCAGCGCTCCGGGAACACGCCGTTCCTCAAGAGGTCAGAGAAGCATCGAGCCAGTCCCCCGCTGCAGATGTCAGCAGCCTTTTTCACCACCAGTCCCGGCACACCATCAGGGCCTGGTGCCCTTCCAAGGCCAATCTTGGTAGCGGCCCTGCGCACCTCTTCCGGCAGCACCTCCACCCCAGCCAGGTCCCGCAGGTCTTCGTTCGGGGACACTGGTTGGCCGTCCCTCGGAAACAGGGTTTCGATGGTTGTGGCCAGCAGAGAGGGGTCCAGTGCCTCAGTAAGGGGGGGGAGACCCCGAGCTCTAAGCTTGTTCATCACAAGCTTATATGGCCTCCCCCAGGGATCTTCCTCGATGGTAGTGAGGAAGTCCCTCCAGGCCGAAGCCTTGGCCCTCCTGATAGCACGGACCAAACCCCTCTTGGCCTCCCTCCTGCTGTGTAGGCACTCTCCGCTATCCTAGCCAGGTCGCCGCTGCGTCGAGCCCTTTGAAGCCTTCTTCTCGAGAGCATTGCCTCCCTCCTAAGGGCGGCAATCTCCCGAGACCACCACGGCACCACACTCACCCGGTTCACTCCTGTTCTGACCCGAGGCATCCCAAAGTCACATGCCCTGACCAAGGAACAGTTCAACCACCGCACTAAGTCTTCCCCACTGGCACCATTGTTCCGTGTCCAGTCGGCGGATACGAGGGCTGCGGCGAGCCTATCCTCGTCCACAGCCCTCGTATCCCACCTAGGAAAAATTCTCTCCCTAGAGCAAAGGCTTCGGAAGCCTGCAGCCTCACGCCTATAGTTAAATATAACATACAGGTGGTCCGAAAGGGACTCGGCCTCATCCACCCTCCAATCCGATAAGCGGACGATGGCTGTCGGAGATCCCCACGTAAGGTCTATAACGCTCGACCCTTGCGGCCGAACGCACGTGGGGTGGCCAACCTGGTTGCCCAGGCTTAGGTTCGACCTATTGGCCCACATGCAGAGCAACTCACCCCTTAGGTTACTTCTGCCTTCCGGATCCCAACTGTGGGACCGGGCATTAAAGTCTCCGGCAACCAACGCTGGAAGCGTGGGAAATGATCCTAAGAGCTCTTCGAGCTCATCAAGGAGTCTACAAAATTTACTGATATCCTCGCTGGGGGGAAAGTAGACAGAGACTACCAGCGAGTCCCCCCATTTAGCGGCCACAAAAAACAAACCCCTGCGCACTAGGCTGCAGGTTCCTCCGCCTTTGCTCACGAGAATCGCGGCGAGGGGCGACCCCCCCAGGGATGAGAGCCATTTCTCATCCCCAGGGGGAACCCACCACGGTTCCGATATTATGGCGATGTCCGCCTCAACCTCCCTCATTCGCTGGCCCAGCAGATCCTGGGCCCTACGCGCATGGTTGAGGTTGACTTGGATCACCGCCATTTTACTCTAAAATAGTATTAAGTCTGCATGGAGAGGCAGGAGCCGCCTGCTCAACCTCCATTGCATCGATCGCTGGGCCCGCACTAGGTCCCGCACTCGGTCCCGCACTATTGTCGGCCGGTATATCACTCACTCGCACTGGCGCGGCGTTTTTGTCCGCGACCACCAGCATCTGTTCCCTGCGTCTAATGGGAGGCACCAGTGGGCACTCCCAGGAACCCGCCCTGTGCGAGGTCTGGGGGCGACCCGCCTCCGCACAGACCGGACACTTGGGGCCGGCCCCACACTCGCGAGCGACGTGTCCCGGCTCACCACACCGGAAACAAACGTCCGTTCTCGCGGAAGGTGCCGGGCAAAAGGCCGCAACGTGGCCCCTTGCGAGACACCTGTGGCATCTCAGGGGCCTGGGTCGAACAGGGAAGACCCGCACTCTCCCCCACCCAACCAGAATGTTACCTTTGTCTATAGCCGCCCGGGCAAGGGCCGTCGGTGCCACCACCGTGGCCTCGTAGCGGCCACCCCTGCCCGGTCGGATTTCCCCCATGGTAATTAGGTTCGGGTCAATGCCCGACCTCCCCCCAACAAGGCGCACCTAATCGCGGTGAGGGTGGTTGTTGGGTACAAACCCTCCAACCTGATGGGGGAGGTCCTCTGAGGCCTCAAAATTTTGGCCTCAGGGAGGACCCCCCTCATCGCCTCCGCGACCCTGTCCGCCTTTGTTTGGGCGTCCTTGCCGCGAACCTCCCAAATGAAGGAGCCCGTGAGGCCCCTTCTGTAAGCAAGTCCCTTGACACCTATGGTTTCAAGGTTTATATTCCCTTCCAACTTTTTGAGAGCCTCCAGGTAGGAGGCTCCTCCCTCGCAGGTCAAGGAGACTGCGGCGGTCTCCCTGGTCCTCTTGGCTTTCTTCTTCTTCTTATTCTTCCTCTTCTGAGGATTCCCAGTGGGGGGGGCAACCTTCCCAGCGCCTGGTTGTGCCGGCAAGGGCCCCCCAGCAGGTATCGCAGCCCTGCCCTTCTTTTGACTACCGTAAACCCATCCCTGACCGGGACAGGAACCGGCGGTGCCGCAGTAGCCGTCGGAGGGGCAACCCGTTGCCTAGCTGCAACCTGTGCGTATGTGCCACCTCCCTGTTTCATCCCTCTGATGTCCTCCTGGATGGCAACGACAGCCCTCGCCAGTTCCGTAAGGATCCTAGCCGTTGCCCCGCCATCCAGACTCCCCTCTGCGTTCCTAGCCGCAGTCAGTCTCTCCTGATTTCTGTTGTTTGGAGCAGCCGTATGGGTCCCACCCCCAGCGTTGGGTCCAGGTGGGACGTTTGCTCCCCCTCCCGATTTCATCTTTTCCAGGAGCGCATCTTTTCTTTTAAGTTCGCGTCTTAAGCGCGAACATTCCTCCTCCAGGTGCTTCAGCCTGGCATTGGTGGCCCTCGTTTCCGCCCGTAGTTGGTCCAGGGCCTCCCTAACATCGGGGCCACAGCTCGTGGCATTTCGAGCCTGAAGCTCCCTGGCGATGTTTGCGATCTCCAGATGACAGATTTTCATCTGACCAGAGATCTCGCCCTTTATATTGCCGCATCGCTTACGCCTGGCCTCGGCCTCTGCGGCATGATCCAACAGTTTCTGGATCAGACTCCCTGATTCCAGCTGAACCGTGGACGGTCTGGATGGATCACCGTCCAGGTTGGTGAGGTCGATAACCTCCTCCTCGGACGACGAGGAGTAGGCCATCGGCCTCGCCCTTTTCCTTATGGAACCGACCGCTGGAGAGTCGAATTCCCCGTCTTCTCTTCCTGTAGCATACGTCGGTTCGCAGGCCAGGTCGCCTACCCGCGAACAGCTTCCCGAAGCATTTTCTAGGATCGGGGCCGGGTCGCCTACCCTCGATCCATAGCAGACACATGATGACGACGGAGGGTGGCCTGCTACACCACCACCTAACACCGCCGGTGTGTGGACATCCGAACCACACATTGACAAAACTGACTTTGTGCTCTTCATATTTTCATTATAAATTTTTTGGCACAAGCCAGTCGGAAAGGAAAGGAAAGAAAGAAGTAAGAGGCAAGAAAGAATAGAAAAGAGGGGATAGACAGAATTAAAGGTAGGAATAGCCACGCAGAGAACAATCACACACCATTCATACCGTCCCTTTTAGTCGCCTCTTACGACAAGCAGGGAATACTGTGGGAGTATTCTACTACCCCCTACCCACGGGGGGGACCCTGACGCAACCCTGACGCAACCCTGACGCAACCCTGACGCAACCCTGACGCAACCCTGACGCAACCCACCCCTTAGGTTACTCCTACCCCCGGGATCCCATCTGTGGGCCCGGGCATTAAAGTCGCCAGCCACCAGCACTGGAGAGGTAGGAAATCTTCCTAAGAGCTCTTCGAGCTCATCTAGGAGCCTACAATATTTACTAATTACCTCGCTGGGGGGAAAGTAAACAGAAATCACCAGCGAGTTCCCCCACTTGACAGCTACAAAGAAGCTACCCCTTTGCACCAGACTGCAGGGTCTTCCACTTTCACCCACCAGTACCGCAGATAGCGGAGCCCCGCCCAGGGATGAGAACCATTTCTCATCACCGGGCGGAACCCACCACGGTTCTGCGATGATCGCGATCCCCGCCCCACACTCGCGCATACGCTGGATCAGCAGATCCTGCGCACCCCGCGCATGGTTCAGGTTCACCTGCACGCAACACTCACTGGGGGCAAGGGACATTGTTGGTGTTTACACCACTGACCCCCGCTACTTCTGCAGGCCCCGCACACCTGTTTCTATCGCAGCCCTTGCCCTGCGCAGCTTTATCGTTCAATGTTCCTGTGAGGGTGGATAGGTCCGCGTCCACCTCCATACCCTCTTCCCCGTCGAAACACTAGGCACCCGAGCCTCACTACCCGCGGACGCGCGCGCTTCATTGTTCGCTCTTCGCGGAGGGACCACCGGGCACTCCCAGCTCCCCGCGCGATGGCTCCTGTTCCTGTGCCCAGCGTCCCTACATACCGGACACTCTATTTGTTTCTGCAGTCCTTTGCGTTGTTGCCCGGTTGGCCACACTGATGGCAAAGGTTCGCCCTAGAGATTGAACTAGGGCAACTCATGGCGACATGCCCCCTGGCCAGACAGCGGTGGCAACGCAGTGGCCTTTGCCGAAGCTCGACCACCTTTGCCCGGTATAGACCGAAGTCTACCCCTCCCCTGTTGATGACAGCCTGGGCCATTTCTACCGGGGCAGAGACAACCGTCTCCCAGAGACGTCCCCTGCCCGCCCTGATCTCGCCAACCCAGATTTTATTTGGGTCAATGTTCCCCTTTATGGCGAGGAGGGCATTCCTAATCACGGTCATATTCAGGCTTGGGTCAATACCCACCAGCCTAAAGGACCGCGATCTATGTGGCCGAGCAATCTTAGCCTCCGGCACCGTCCTCTTCAAGGCATCGGCTACCCGGTCTGCCTTAATAGCAGCCTCCTTCCCCCTGATGCTGAAGATGAAGGCCCCCGTTAGACCCCTCCTCATCGTCACCTTTTCTACCCCAAACTCTTTGAGGCTAATGCTCTCTCTGGCCTTGGCGAGAGCATCCCGGTACGATAATGTCTCATTGCACGCCAGTGAGACCGCAGCTGTCTCCCTGGTCCCACCGTTGCGATTCTTCTTCTTCTTCTTTTTCTTTTTCTTCTTGGTGCCACTTCCTGTGGCACCTCGATCCCCCGATGTGGTGGTCTTTTCTTGTCCGACAGTTGGCTTTGTCTGCTGGCGTCGCTTCTTCCTTCCGACTACCTCGACAAACCCATCCTGTGAGGGGGGAACAGCATTATTAGCGACAGGGACCCTTTGGGCGGGAGCCCTCGAGGTTCCCGGGGCGGGAGCACTTCCCTTGCCCCCTACCGCAGTCCCCCCCGTTTCCCGCTGGGGTGGCTTGTTGGTTTCCCTGATCACCCTCCACATTTCGAGCTGTGTCTTCTGCAGGGCCTCAATGCTCTTGCTGAAGTCCCTTAGCACCGCCGTCACACAGCTCATATCATCCCCAATCCTGGCATCCTGCAATCTCTTCTCCAGAGATGGGGTTACCTTGTTTATCGTAGGCGCCTGCCTTCCCTGGTTCGGGGTAGCAATCGCCTTCACTCCATGGCATTGTTTTTCTGCCTCTCGCTTTTTAAGCTCCCTTTGGAGCCTAGCGATTTCTCCCTCCATTTGACGAATCTGCTCGTCTCTGATCTTAGCTTCCGTCCTCAGCTGGTATATTGCTTCAGCCCTTGAGAACCGGGAGCCGGATTGTTTCTCCATCTTTCCTCCATTACGTCGGCAATGATGAGCGACTCTTTAACAAGTCGCTTTATCCTTCCCGACACTTCTCCTTTAATATTAGAGCATCTCGCTCTCTCCTTCTCTATTCCTCTTAGATACGCCCTGAGCTTCTCTGGCAGCCTTCCCGCTTCCAGCGTCAGCAGCGTCTGGTTTCTTCCCGGCGCGTCCTCTTCCACGATGAGGCAGTCGTCCTCATCCGACGACGTGATTATGCTCCTCAATCTGTTGTTGCTCCTGGTTTATCGGTGACTCCGGGTCCGTCAACCGCAACTGTTCCATGGCTCTGGCCTCCTTCTGCCATTCCTCCATCTGTACCTCCTTTCCTGATGCCTTGGTCAATTCGCAGGCCAGGTCACCTACCTGCAAACAACTTCCCGGCATTAACCAGAGTCTGGGCCGGGTTGCCTACCGCAGACTCATGACAGTCGTAGGATGACGACGGTGGGTGGCCTGTCCTACCACCACCAAACACCGCCGTTGTGTGGGTATCCCTCCCACACGGGTTAATCTCTGAACTTGTACTCTCCATATTTTATAATTCAGGTAGGCACAAGCCCAGAGGAAAGGAGAGAAATGAAGGAAGTAAGAGACGAAGAAAAAGTAGAAAAAAGGGGGATAGAAAGAATTAAAGATAGAAATAGCCATACAAAGAGCATACACACACCATTCATACCCTCCCTTTTAGTCGCCTCTTACGACAAGCAGGGAATACTGTGGGAGTATTCTACTACCCCCTACCCACGGGGGGGACCCTGACGCAACCCTGACGCACCCTGACGCAACCCTGACCGCTGCGTAACATCCGCCAGCTGCGGCGCCAGATGGTCGAGGGGAATAATCCCCGCGACCATCATTGCCGCATGGAAGGACACCGTTTATACGCGCAACACACCCTGATTGCTACCCTTCTTTGCAGGGCCCGAACAGCCCGCTGACCCTCTGATCTTCCACAACAGCGCGCCACCACACCGGAGCACCATAAAGGAGCACGGAGTGGATCACGCTGCTGTAGAGGCGTCGCTTCTTTTCCCTCGGTCCGTGAAGGTTCGGAAGGATCCTCCCAATGGACCGAAGGATCCCCGCACTATTGGAATTAAGGCCTCGAAGTGGGCCTGAAAGTCATATTTGAATCTAAAACTATGCCCAGGTATTTCACACTGGGCTTAACCGCAATACAAACCCCCTGAGTCTGATCACAGGGGGGGAGCATCCTGCGTCGCGGAAGGCAGAGGCAGGGAAGGCCCATCCTCCTTTTTCAAGGTCCCTCTCGCACGCTAACCGCACTAGCCGGGTCCCGCCCCGCTGACAGGAGGGCCGTGTCATCCGCATAGCAGACGACACGAGACCCCCCGGCAGCGGGACACGGAGGACCCGGTCGTAGGCGATGTTCCACAGTGTGGGCCCAGGACAGAGCCCTGGGACCCCACACGTAATCTTACATTACTAACGGTGCCCTGTCCTCCTATAAGGACAGGAGCCTATTTCTAAAATGTCCTAATAGGTTCACTAGATGGGTGGGAAGCCACACCCGTCATGACTCGATTACGGTCATCCAGGGGAGCGAGTAACGCTTGGCGATGGTCCAGCGATACAAGGACACTAACCCGTCCCGCACTCACGCACTCCTGTATATATTGTTGATCCTCCCCAACAGCCCAAAGGGTGGAATGGCCCACCCGAAGCCATGTGGGCTTGGGCGACAGAACACTTCTTTGATCTAAAAACTCGCTCACCCTGGAGACGATTACTCTTTCGAATAACTTCCCACACTCATCTAGCAGGCAATGGGCCTGAAAGAACTCGGTGCGGCGTCTCCTCAGACATTTTCCTTATGAGGACCAACCTGGCCCTCCAGCACTCCGGGAACACCCTGTTCACCTCCAAGAGGCCAGAAAAGCAACGAGCTATTCCTCCGCTGCAGATATCAGCAGCTCTTTTTACACTAATCCCGGCACACCATCAGGGCCTGGTGCCCTTCCAAGGCCAATCCTGGCAGCGGCCCTGCGCACCTCTTCCGGCAGCACCTCCACCCCAGCCAAGTCCTGCAGGTCTTCATTCGGGGACACTGGTTGGCCGTCCCCCGGAAATAATGTTCCAACGATTGTGGCCAGCAGAGAGGGGTCCAGTGCCTCAGTAAGGGGGGGAGACCCCGAGCTCTAAGCTTGTTCATTACAAGCTTATATGGCCTCCCCCAGGGATCTTCCTCGATGGTAGTGAGGAAGTCCCTCCAGGCCGAAGCCTTGGCCCTCCTGATAGCACGGACCAAACCCCTCTTAGACTCCCTCCTGTTGTGAAGGCACTCCCCTATCCTGGCCAGGTCGCCGCTGCGTCGAGCCCTTTGGTATCGTCTTCTCGAGAGCATTGCCTCCCTCCTAAGGGCTGCAATCTCCCGAGACCACCATGGCACTACACTCCCCCGGTTCACTCCTGTTCTGACCCGAGACATGCCAATGTCGCATGCACTGATCAGAACGTTCAGCTACCGCACTAAGTCCTCCCCACTGGCACTATTGTTCCGTGTCCAGTCGGCGGATACGAGGGCTTCGGCGAGCCTATCCTCGTCCACAGCCCTCGCATCCCACCTAGGAAAAATTCTCTCCCTAGAGCAAAGGCTTCGGAAGCCTGTAGCCTCACGCCTATATTGAATATTACATACAGTGGTCTGGAAGGGACTCGGCCTCATCCACCCACCAATCCGATAAGCGGACGATGGCTGTCGGAGATCCCCACGTAAGGTCTATAACGCTCGACCCTTGCGGCCGAACGCACGTGGGGTGCCAACCTGGTTGCCCAGGCTTAGGTTCGACCTATTGGCCCACATGCAGAGCAACTCACCCCTTAGGTTACTTCTGCCTTCCGGATCCTATCTGTGGGACCGGGCATTGAAGTCTCCGGCAACCAACGCTGGAAGAGTGGGAAATGATCCTAAGAGCTCTTCGAGCTCATCAAGGAGTCTACAAAATTTACTAATATCCTCGCTGGGGGGAAAGTAGACAGAGACTACCAGCGAGCCCCCCATTTAGCGGCCACAAAAAACAAACCCCTGCGAAATAGGCTACAGGTTCCTGCACCTTTGCTCACGAAAATCGCCGTGGGGCGACCCCCCCAGGGATGAGAGCCATTTCTCATCCTCAGGGGTAACCCACACGGCTCCGATATTATGGCGATGTCCGCCTCAACCTCCCTCATTCGCTGGCCCCAGCAATCCTGGGCCCTACGCGCATGGTTGAGGTTTATTTGGATCACCGCCATATTAAGTTAGTATAACGTTCAGATTGCATGGAGGGGCAGGAGCCGCCTGCTCACCTCCATCACACTATCTTCCAGACCCTTATGAGGTCCAACACACGGTCCCGCACTATTGTCGGCCGGCACACTGATACACGCACTTGCGCGACATTTTTGTCCGCGACTCCCAAAATTTGTTCTTTACGTTTGATAGGAGGCACCAATGGGCACTCCCAGGAACCCGCCCTGTGCGAGGTCTGGGAGCGACCCGCCTCCGCACAGACCGGACACTTAGGGCCGGCCCCACACTCGCGAGCGACGTGCCCCGGCTCACCACACCGGAAGCAAACATCCGTTCTCGCACAGGGTGCCGGGCAAAAGGCCGCAACATGGCCCCTTGCGAGACACCTGTGGCATCTCAGGGGCCTGGGTCGAACAGGGAAGACCCGCACTCTCCCCCACCCCACCAGAATGTTTCCTCTATCTATGGCCGCCCGGGCAAGGGCCGTCGGTGCACCACCGTGGCCTCGTGCGGCCACCCCCCCGGTCGGATTTCCCCCATTGTTATTAGGTTCGGGTCAATGCCCGACCTCCCCTCCAACAACGCGCACCTAATCGCGGTGAGGGTGGTCGTCGGGTATAACCCTTCCAACCTGATGGGGGAGGTCCTCTGAGGCCTTAAAATTTTGGCCTCAGGGAGGACCCCCCTCATCGCCTCCGCGACCCTGTCCGCCTTCGTTTGAGCGTCCTTGCCGCGGACCTCCCAAATGAAGGAGCCCGTGAGGCCCCTCCTGTAGGAAAGCCCCTTGACACCATGGTGTCAAGGTTGATACTTCCCTCGAGTTTCCTTAGAGCCTCCAGGTAGGAGGCTCCTCCCTCGCAGGTCAGGGAGACTGCGGCGGTCTCCCTGGTCCTCTTGGCTTGCTCTTTTTTCTTCCTTTTTTTCAAAGGATTCCCAGTGGGGGGGGCAACCCTCCCAACACCTGGTTGTGTTGGCAAGGGCCCCCCAGCAGGTATCACAGCCCTGCCCCTTCTTTTGACGACCGTAAACCCATCCCTGTCCGGAGCAGGAACCGGTGGTGTCGCAGTAGCCGTCGGAGGGGCAACCCGTTGCCTAGCTGCAACCTGTGCATACGTGCCACCTCCCTGCTTCATTCCTCTAATGTCCTCCTGGGTGGCAAACGACAGGAGTTCCGTTAGGATCCTGGCCGTTGCCCCGCCATCCAGACTCCCCTCTACGTTCCTGGCCGCAGTCAGTCTCTCCTGGTTTCTGGTGCTTGGAGCAGCCGAATGGGTCCCACCCCCAGCATTGGGTCCAGGTGGGACGTTTGCTCCCCCTCCCGATTTCATCTTCTCCAGGAGCGCATCCTTTCGTTTAAGTTCGCGTCTTAGGCGCGAACACTCCTTTCCAGCTGCTTCAGCCTGGCATTGGTGGCCCTCGTCTCTGCCCGTAGTTGGTCCAGGGCCTCCCTAACATCGGGGCCACAGTTCGCGGCATTTCGAGCCTGTAACTCCCTGGCGATGTTTGCGATCTCCAAATGGCAGCTCTTCATCTGGCCAGAGATCTCGCCCTTAATATTGCCGCACAGCTTACGCCTGGTCTCGGCCTCTGCGGCATGATCCAACAGTTTCTGGATCAGACTCCCTGATCCAGCTCAACCGTAGACGGTCTGGATGGATTACCGTCTAGGTTGGTGAGGTCGATAACCTCCTCCTCGGACGACGAGGAGTAGGCCATCGGCCCGCCCTTTTCCTTATGGAACCGACCGCTGGAGAGTCGAATTCCACGTCTTCTCTTCCTGGAGAATTCGTCGGTTCGCAGGCCAGGTCACCTAACCGCGAACAACTTCCCGATGCATTTTCTAGGATCGGGGCCGGGTCGCCTACCCTCGATCCATAGCAGACGCATGATGACGACGGAGGGTGGCCTGCTACAACACCACCTAACACCGCCGGTGTGTGGACATCCGAACCACACTTAGATAATACTGACTTTGTACCCTTCATAATTTTTTATATATATTTTGTCGGCACAAGCCAGTAGGAAAGGAAAGGAAAAGAAAGAAGCAAGAGGCAAAGAAAAGAATAGAAAGAGGGGTTAGAAAGAATTAAAGATAGGAATAGCCACGCAGAGAACAATCACACACCATTCATACCCTCCCTTTTAGTCGCCTCTTACGACAAGCAGGGATACTGTGGGAGTATTCTACTACCCTCTACCCACGAGGGGGACCCTGACGCAACCCTTTTTTTTTTTTTTTTTTTTTTTTTTTTCGTCAGGGGGAAAACCTTCATAGGCCCCTTGAGCCCGGTACTCAAGGGAGTGTCGGATTCTTACCGACTAAAAACCCACCTGGTGCAATCACATTCATTCGTTGGGTGGGAGGGGCGGAACCGTGCTACATGCACATACTTCACCCGCTCCCACCCCGATGAGCCTGGCCGGTGTTTCGCCAGATTCTCTCCATTCACACACACTCACATACATCTTATGACTAGCTTGTCGCACCCCACGGTGGGGCACATCCTAAAACTACTATATACATATTAATATACACCAACCCGACCATCCATCCCATGATGCAATGGTCGGGTTCATACACCCCATGCATGAGCATGCTCATTCATCTCCTCAGGGGAAAGCGACGCACTAGACCGGGCCAGTCGCCGCCAAAGCTGCCCGGAGCCTCGCCCGGGGGGGCCGCCTAGGAGCTACTCTCCTACGGCCTAGCAATTCATCCTTCTTCTTTCATACAAACTCTCTCTCTCTCTTTCGGCATCCTCCTTGGCCCTCATAACTAGTCCTGAAAAGGACTGGAATGCAGCCCACGCCCCCGGGGTATCCAGGGATCGCCCGACTATCCCGGGGAGAGTGAGCTGCACCCCCCCAGTTCCCTGACCAAGGAGGCCCTCTCATCCGTCCACGCAGGGCACTCAATCAGGGTGTGTTCGGCATCGTCAATGTCCGCACCACAGTGGAAACACTGTGGGGAATCCGCTTTTCTAATACCGTATAGGTACGCGGGAAAGCAGCCATGGCCAGTCATCAGCTGAGTGGTGTGGAAGGTCGTTTCCAAAGAAAACGGCCTTCCAACCCACTCCTCCAACCTGGAAGCGATGGCCGCTCTCACGCGCACCCCCGTTGTTCCTACTGCGCCAACGAGATTTTCTTCCTCTTCCTTCCATGCGACAATTGCCCTCCTCTTGGCAACAGCGCCCAGCACGGCCCTTGTCCTAGGGGAGACGGGATCCTCCGCCTCCCGGACCGCTGCGTATACATCCGCCAGCTGCGGCGCCAGATGGTCGAGGGGAATAATCCCCGCGACCATCATTGCCGCATGGAAGGACACCGTTTTATACGCGCAACACACCCTGATTGCTACCCTTCTTTGCAGGGCCCGAACAGCCCGCCTGACCCTCTGATCTTCCACAACAGCGCGCCACCACACCGGAGCACCATAAAGGAGCACGGAGTGGATCACGCTGCTGTAGAGGCGTCGCTTCTTTTCCCTCGGTCCGTGAAGGTTCGGAAGGATCCTCCCAATGGACCGAAGGATCCCCTGCACTCTTGGAATTAAGGCCTCGAAGTGGGGCCTGAAAGTCATACCTGAATCTAAAACTATGCCCAGGTATTTCACACTGGGCTTAACCGCAATACAAACCCCCCTGAGTCTGATCACAGGGGGGGAGCAATCCTGCGTCTGCGGAAGGCAGAGGCAGGGAAGGCCATCGCCTCCGTTTTGTGCGGCGCCACTTTAAGGCCCAAACTCTCTATCTCATTTACCAGGACCTCGAGGTCCCTCTCGCACGCTAACATCGCACTAGCCGGGTCCCGCCCCGCTGACAGGAGGGCCGTGTCATCCGCATAGCAGACGACACGAGACCCCCCCGGCAGCGGGACACGGAGGACCCGGTCGTAGGCGATGTTCCACAGTGTGGGGCCCAGGACAGAGCCCTGTGGGACCCCACACGTAATTCTTACATTACTAACGGTGCCCTGTCCTCCTATAAGGACAGGAGCCTATTTCTAAATATCCCTAATATGTTCACTAGATGGGTGGGGAAGCCACACCCCGTCATTGACTCGACTACGGTCATCCAGGGGAGCGAGTTAAACGCGTTGGCGATGTCCAACGATACGAGGACACCAACCCGTCCCGCACTCACGCACTCCTGTATATATTGTTGAACCTCCCCAACAGCCCCAAGGGTGGAATGGCCCACCCTGAAGCCATGTTGGCTTGGCGACAGTACACTTCTTCGTTCTAAAAACTCGCTCACCCTGGAGACGATCACTCTCTCGAATAACTTCCCCACCTCATCTAGCAGGCATATGGGCCTGAAAGAACTCGGTGCGGCGTCTTCCCCAGACCTTTTCCTTATGAGGACCAACCTGGCCCTCTTCCAGCACTCCGGGAACACGCGTTCCCAAGAGGCCAGAAAAGCAGCGAGCCAGTCCTCGCTGCAGATATCAGCAGCCCTTTTTACGACTATATCGGCACACCATCAGGCCTGGTGCCCTTCCAAGCCAATCCTGGCAGCGGCCCTGCGCACCTTCCAGCAGCACCTCCACCCCAGCCAAGTCCTGTAGGTCTTCATTCGGGGACACTGGTTGGCCGTCCCCCGGAAATAATGTTCCAATGATTGTGGCCAGCAGAGAGGGGTCCAGTGCCTCAGTAAGGGGGGGTGACCCCGAGCTCTAAGCTTTTCATTACAAGCTTATATGGCCTCCCCCAGGGATCTTCCTCGATGGTAGTGAGGAAGTCCCTCCAGGCCGAAGCCTTGGCCCTCCTGATAGCACGGACCAAACCCCTCTTGGCCTCCCTCCTGTTGTGAAGGCACTCCCCTATCCTGGCCAGGTCGCCGCTGCGTCGAGCCCTTTGGTATCTTCTTCTCGAGAGCATTGCCTCCCTCCTAAGGGCTGCAATCTCCCGAGACCACCATGGCACTACACTCCCCCGGTTCACTCCTGTTCTGACCCGAGACATACCAATGTCACATGCCCTGGTTAAAGAACTGTTCAGCCACCGCACTAAGTCCTCCCCACTGGCACTATTGTTCCGTGTCCAGTCGGCGGATACGAGGGCTGCGGCGAGCCTATCCTCGTCCACAGCCCTCGCATCCCACCTAGGAAAAATTCTCTCCCTAGAGCAAAGGCTTCGGAAGCCTGCAGCCTCACGCCTATAGTTGAATATTACATACAGGTGGTCCGAAAGGGACTCGGCCTCATCCACCCTCCAATCCGATAAGCGGACGATGGCTGTCGGAGATCCCCACGTAAGGTCTATAACGCTCGACCCTTGCGGCCGAACGCACGTGGGGTGGCCAACCTGGTTGCCCAGGCTTAGGTTCGACCTATTGGCCCACATGCAGAGCAACTCACCCCTTAGGTTACTTCTGCCTTCCGGATCCCATCTGTGGGACCGGGCATTGAAGTCTCCGGCAACCAACGCTGGAAGAGTGGGAAATGATCCTAAGAGCTCTTCGAGCTCATCAAGGAGTCTACAAAATTTACTAATATCCTCGCTGGGGGGAAAGTAGACAGAGACTACCAGCGAGTCCCCCCATTTAGCGGCCACAAAAAACAAACCCCTGCGCACTAGGCTACAGGTTCCTCCACCTTTGCTCACGAGAATCGCGGCGTGGGGCGACCCCCCCAGGGATGAGAGCCATTTCTCATCCCCAGGGGGAACCCACCACGGCTCCGATATTATGGCGATGTCCGCCTCAACCTCCCTCATTCGCTGGCCCAGCAAATCCTGGGCCCTACGCGCATGGTTGAGGTTGATTTGGATCACCGCCATATTAAGTTAGTATAACGTTCAGATTGCATGGAGGGGCAGGAGCCGCCTGCTCCACCTCCATCACACTATCTTCCAGACCCTTATGAGGTCCAACACACGGTCCCGCACTATTGTCGGCCGGCACACTAGTTACACGCACTTGCGCGACATTTTTGTCCGCGACTCCCAAAATTTGTTCTTTACGTTTGATAGGAGGCACCAATGGGCACTCCCAGGAACCCGCCCTGTGCGAGGTCTGGGAGCGACCCGCCTCCGCACAGACCGGACACTTAGGGCCGGCCCCACACTCGCGAGCGACGTGCCCCGGCTCACCACACCGGAAGCAAACATCCGTTCTCGCACAGGGTGCCGGGCAAAAGGCCGCAACATGGCCCCTTGCGAGACACCTGTGGCATCTCAGGGGCCTGGGTCGAACAGGGAAGACCCGCACTCTCCCCCACCCCACCAGAATGTTTCCTCTATCTATGGCCGCCCGGGCAAGGGCCGTCGGTGCCACCACCGTGGCCTCGTAGCGGCCACCCCTGCCCGGTCGGATTTCCCCCATTGTTATTAGGTTCGGGTCAATGCCCGACCTCCCCTCCAACAACGCGCACCTAATCGCGGTGAGGGTGGTCGTCGGGTATAACCCTTCCAACCTGATGGGGGAGGTCCTCTGAGGCCTTAAAATTTTGGCCTCAGGGAGGACCCCCCTCATCGCCTCCGCGACCCTGTCCGCCTTCGTTTGAGCGTCCTTGCCGCGGACCTCCCAAATGAAGGAGCCCGTGAGGCCCCTCCTGTAGGAAAGCCCCTTGACACCTATGGTGTCAAGGTTGATACTTCCCTCGAGTTTCCTTAGAGCCTCCAGGTAGGAGGCTCCTCCCTCGCAGGTCAGGGAGACTGCGGCGGTCTCCCTGGTCCTCTTGGCTTGCATCTTTTTTTCTTCCTTTTTTTCAAAGGATTCCCAGTGGGGGGGGCAACCCTCCCAACACCTGGTTGTGTTGGCAAGGGCCCCCCAGCAGGTATCACAGCCCTGCCCCTTCTTTTGACGACCGTAAACCCATCCCTGTCCGGAGCAGGAACCGGTGGTGTCGCAGTAGCCGTCGGAGGGGCAACCCGTTGCCTAGCTGCAACCTGTGCATACGTGCCACCTCCCTGCTTCATTCCTCTGATGTCCTCCTGGATGGCAACGACAGCCCTCGCCAGTTCCGTTAGGATCCTGGCCGTTGCCCCGCCATCCAGACTCCCCTCTACGTTCCTGGCCGCAGTCAGTCTCTCCTGGTTTCTGGTGCTTGGAGCAGCCGAATGGGTCCCACCCCCAGCATTGGGTCCAGGTGGGACGTTTGCTCCCCCTCCCGATTTCATCTTCTCCAGGAGCGCATCCTTTCGTTTAAGTTCGCGTCTTAGGCGCGAACACTTTCCAGCTGCTTCAGCCTGGCATTGGTGGCCCTCGTCTCTGCCCGTAGTTGGTCCAGGGCCTCCCTAACATCGGGGCCACAGTTCGCGGCATTTCGAGCCTGTAACTCCCTGGCGATGTTTGCGATCTCCAAATGGCAGCTCTTCATCTGGCCAGAGATCTCGCCCTTAATATTGCCGCACAGCTTACGCCTGGTCTCGGCCTCTGCGGCATGATCCAACAGTTTCTGGATCAGACTCCCTGAATCCAGCTCAACCGTAGACGGTCTGGATGGATTACCGTCTAGGTTGGTGAGGTCGATAACCTCCTCCTCGGACGACGAGGAGTAGGCCATCGGCCCCGCCCTTTTCCTTATGGAACCGACCGCTGGAGAGTCGAATTCCACGTCTTCTCTTCCTGGAGAATTCGTCGGTTCGCAGGCCAGGTCACCTAACCGCGAACAACTTCCCGATGCATTTTCTAGGATCGGGGCCGGGTCGCCTACCCTCGATCCATAGCAGACGCATGATGACGACGGAGGGTGGCCTGCTACAACACCACCTAACACCGCCGGTGTGTGGACATCCGAACCACACTTAGATAATACTGACTTTGTACCCTTCATAATTTTTTATATATTTTGTCGGCACAAGCCAGTAGGAAAGGAAAGGAAAAGAAAGAAGCAAGAGGCAAAGAAAAGAATAGAAAGAGGGGTTAGAAAGAATTAAAGATAGGAATAGCCACGCAGAGAACAATCACACACCATTCATACCCTCCCTTTTAGTCGCCTCTTACGACAAGCAGGGATACTGTGGGAGTATTCTACTACCCTCTACCCACGAGGGGGACCCTGACGCAACCCTTTTTTTTTTTTTTTTTTTTTTTTTTCGTCAGGGGGAAAACCTTCATAGGCCCCTTGAGCCCGGTACTCAAGGGAGTGTCGGATTCTTACCGACTAAAAACCCACCTGGTGCAATCACATTCATTCGTTGGGTGGGAGGGGCGGAACCGTGCTACATGCACATACTTCACCCGCTCCCAACCCCGATGAGCCTGGCCGGTGTTTCGCCAGATTCTCTCCATTCACACACACTCACATACATCTTATGACTAGCTTGTCGCACCCCACGGTGGGGCACATCCTAAAACTACTATATACATATTAATATACACCAACCCGACCATCCATCCCATGATGCAATGGTCGGGTTCATACACCCCATGCATGAGCATGCTCATTCATCTCCTCAGGGGAAAGCGACGCACTAGACCGGGCCAGTCGCCGCCAAAGCTGCCCGGAGCCTCGCCCGGGGGGGCCGCCTAGGAGCTACTCTCCTACGGCCTAGCAATTATCCTTCTTCTTTCATACAAAGCTCTCTCTCTCGCTCTTTCGGCATCCTCCTTGGCCCTCATAACTAGTCCTGAAAAGGACTGGAATGCAGCCCACGCCCCCGGGGTATCCAGGGATCGCCCGACTATCCCGGGGAGAGTGAGCTGCACCCCCAGTTCCCTGACCAAGGAGGCCCTCTCATCCGTCCACGCAGGGCACTCAATCAGGGTGTGTTCGGCATCGTCAATGTCCGCACCACAGTGGAAACACTGTGGGGAATCCGCTTTTCTAATACCGTATAGGTACGCGGGAAAGCAGCCATGGCCAGTCATCAGCTGAGTGGTGTGGAAGGTCGTTTCCAAAGAAAACGGCCTTCCAACCCACTCCTCCAACCTGGAAGCGATGGCCGCTCTCACGCGAACCCCCGTTGTTCCCACTGCGCCAACGAGATTTTCTTCCTCTTCCTTCCATGCGACAATTGCCCTCCTCTTGGCAACAGCGCCCAGCACGGCTCTTGTCCTAGGGGAGACGGGATCCTCCGCCTCCCTGACCGCTGCGTATACATCCGCCAGCTGCGGCGCCAGATGGTCGAGGGGAATAATCCCCGCGACCATCATTGCCGCATGGAAGGACACCGTTTTATACGCGCAACACACCCTGATTGCTACCCTTCTTTGCAGGGCCCGAACAGCCCGCCTGACCCTCTGATCTTCCACAACAGCGCGCCACCACACCGGAGCACCATAAAGGAGCACGGAGTGGATCACGCTGCTGTAGAGGCGTCGCTTCTTTTCCCTCGGTCCGTGAAGGTTCGGAAGGATCCTCCCAATGGACCGAAGGATCCCCTGCACTATTGGAATTAAGGCCTCGAAGTGGGGCCTGAAAGTCATATTTGAATCTAAAACTATGCCCAGGTATTTCACACTGGGCTTAACCGCAATACAAACCCCCCTGAGTCTGATCACAGGGGGGGAGCAATCCTGCGTCTGCGGAAGGCAGAGGCAGGGAAGGCCATCGCCTCCGTTTTGTGCCACGCCACTTTAAGGCCCAAACTCTCTATCTCATTTACCAGGACCTCGAGGTCCCTCTCGCACGCTAACATCGCACTAGCCGGGTCCCGCCCCGCTGACAGGAGGGCCGTGTCATCCGCATAGCAGACGACACGAGACCCCCCCGGCAGCGGGACACGGAGGACCCGGTCGTAGGCGATGTTCCACAGTGTGGGCCCAGGACAGAGCCCTGTGGGACCCCACACGTAATTCTTACATTACTAACGGTGCCCTGTCCTCCTATAAGGACAGGAGCCTATTTCTAAATAATCCCTAATTATGTTCACTAGATGGGTGGGGAAGCCACACCCCGTCATTGACTCGACTACGGTCATCCAGGGGAGCGAGTTAAACGCGTTAGCGATGTCCAACGATACGAGGACACCAACCCGTCCCGCACTCACGCACTCCTGTATATATTGTTGAACCTCCCCAACAGCCCCAAGGGTGGAATGGCCCACCCTGAAGCCATGTTGGCTTGGCGACAGTACACTTCTTCGTTCTAAAAACTCGCTCACCCTGGAGACGATCACTCTCTCGAATAACTTCCCCACCTCATCTAGCAGGCATATGGGCCTGAAAGAACTCGGTGCGGCGTCTTCCCCAGACCTTTTCCTTATGAGGACCAACCTGGCCCTCTTCCAGCACTCCGGGAACACGCTGTTTCCAAGAGGCCAGAAAAGCAGCGAGCCAGTCCTCTGCTGCAGATATCAGCAGCCCTTTTTACGACTAATATCGGCACACCATCAGTGCCTGGTGCCCTTCCAAGCCAATCCTGGCAGCGGCCCTGCGCACCTCTTCCAGCAGCACCTCCACCCCAGCCAAGTCCTGTAGGTCTTCATTCGGGGACACTGGTTGGCCGTCCCCCGGAAATAATGTTCCAATGATTGTGGCCAGCAGAGAGGGGTCCAGTGCCTCAGTAAGGGGGGGTGACCCCGAGCTCTAAGCTTTTCATTACAAGCTTATATTGCCTCCCCCAGGGATCTTCCTCGATGGTAGTGAGGAAGTCCCTCCAGGCCGAAGCCTTAGCCCTCCTGATAGCACGGACCAAACCCCTCTTGGCCTCCCTCCTGTTGTGAAGGCACTCCCCTATCCTGGCCAGGTCGCCGCTGCGTCGAGCCCTTTGGTATCTTCTTCTCGAGAGCATTGCCTCCCTCCTAAGGGCTGCAATCTCCCGAGACCACCATGGCACTACACTCCCCCGGTTCACTCCTGTTCTAACCCGAGACATACCAATGTCACATGCCCGGTTAAATAACTGTTCAGCCACCGCACTAAGTCCTCCCCACTGGCACTATTGTTCCGTGTCCAGTCGGCGGATACGAGGGCTGCGGCGAGTCTATCCTCGTCCACAGCCCTCGCATCCCACCTAGGAAAAATTCTCTCCCTAGAGCAAAGGCTTCGGAAGCCTGTAGCCTCACGCCTATAATTGAATATTACATATAGGTGGTCCGAAAGGGACTCGGCCTCATCCACCCTCCAATCCGATAAGCGGACGATGGCTGTCGGAGATCCCCACGTAAGGTCTATAACGCTCGACCCTTGCGGCCGAACGCACGTGGGGTGGCCAACCTGGTTGCCCAGGCTTAGGTTCGACCTATTGGCCCACATGCAGAGCAACTCACCTCTTAGGTTACTTCTGCCTTCCGGATCCCTAACTGTGGGACCGGGCATTGAAGTCTCCGGCAACCAACGCTGGAAGTGTGGGAAATGATCCTAAGAGCTCTTCGAGCTCATCAAGGAGTCTACAAAATTTACTGATATCCTCGCTTGGGGGAATGTAGACAGAGACTACCAGCGAGTCCCCCCATTTAGCGGCCACAAAAAACAAACCCCTGCGCACTAGGCTGCAGGTTCCTCCGCCTTTGCTCACGAGAATCGCGGCGAGGGGCGACCCCCCCAGGGATGAGAGCCATTTCTCATCCCCAGGGGGAACCCACCACGGTTCCGATATTATGGCGATGTCCGCCTCAACCTCCCTCATTCGCTGGCCCAGCAAATCCTGGGCCCTACGCGCATGGTTGAGGTTGACTTGGATCACCGCCATATTAGGTTAAGATAGCGTTCAAGTTGCATGGAGGGGCAGGAGCCGCCTGCTCCACCTCCATGACACTATCTTCCGGACCCTTAGGTCCA
This sequence comes from Polistes fuscatus, assembly GCF_010416935.1. Classification (NCBI taxonomy): domain Eukaryota; kingdom Metazoa; phylum Arthropoda; class Insecta; order Hymenoptera; family Vespidae; genus Polistes; species Polistes fuscatus. The sequence continues at coordinate 1,915 of NW_025113156.1, read as the reverse complement.
CACACGGTCCCACGCTATTGTCGGCCGGCACACTAATCCCACGCACTTGCGCGACATTTTTGTCAGAAACTCTCAAAATTTTGTCTTTTCGTTTAATAGGAGGCACCAATGGGCACTCCCAGGAACCCGCCCTGTGCGAGGTCTGGGAGCGACCCGCCCCCGCACAGACCGGACACTTGGGGCGGCCCCACACTCGCGAGCGACGTGTCCCGGCTCACCACACCGGAAACAAACATCCGTTCTCGCGCAAGGTGCCGGGCAAAAGGCCGCAACGTGGCCCCTTGCGAGACACCTGTGGCATCTCAGGGGCCTGGGTCGAACAGGGAAGACCCGCACTCTCCCCCACCCCACCAGAATGTTTCCTCTATCTATAGCCGCCCGGGCAAGGGCCGTCGGTGCCACCACCGTGGCCTCGTAGCGGCCACCCCTGCCCGGTCGGATTTCCCCTATAGTTATTAGGTTCAGGTCAATGCCCGACCTCCCCTCCAACAACGCGCACCTAATCGCGGTGAGGGTGGTTGTTAGGTATAAACCCTCCAACCTGAAGGGGGAGGACCTCTGAGGCCTTAAAATTTTGGCCTAAGGGAGGATCCCCCTGATCGCCCTTGCGACCTTGTCCGCCTTCGCGTTAGCGTCCTTACCCCGGACCTCCCATATGAAGGAGCCCGTCAGGCCCCTCCTGTATGAGAGTCCCTTGACACCAATGGTGTCCAGGTTGACGCTGCCTTCCAATTTCTTAAGAGCCTCCAGGTAGAAGGCTCCTCCCTCGCAGGTCTGGGAGACTGCGGCGGTCTCCCTGATCCTTTTGGCTGCGTTCTTCTTCTTCTTGTTCTTCTTTTTTAAAGGACCCACAGTGGGGGGGGCAACACTCCCAACACCTGGTTGTGTTGGCAAGGGCCCCCTAGCAGGTATCACAGCCCTGGCTTTTTCTCCTGACCATCGTGAATCAGCCTTGTCCGGAACAGGAACCAGTGGTGTGTCGCGATAGCCGTCGGAGGGGCAACCCGTTGCCGAGCTGCAACTTGGGCATATGTGCCGCCTCTCTTCTTCATTCCTTTTAGTTCTTCTTGAATGGCTACGACAGCCTTTGCCAGTTCGGTTAATATCCTGGCCGTTGCCCCGCCATCCAAAATTCTTCTCCGCATTCCTGGCCGTAGTCAGTCTCTCCTGGGTGTTGGAGCTTGGAGCAGCTGAATGGGTCCCGCCCACAGTATTGGGTCCAGATGGGACGTTTGCTCCGCTCCTGATTTTATTTTCTCCAGGAGCGCATCTTTGCGCCTTAGTTCGCGTCTTAGACGCGAACACTCCTCCTCAAGCTGTTTTTAGCCTGATATTGGTGGCCTTTTCTCAGCCCGTTAGTGGTCCAAAGCCTCCCTTACGTCGGGGCCACAGTTCGCAGTATTGCGAGCCTTTAGCTCCTAGCAATACTCGCGATTCTAGGTCAGCAATCTTCATTTGACCCGAAATCTCGCCCTTGATATTGCCGCACAACTTGCGCCTAGCGGTTCTGCCTCTGGCCGGATGATCCAACAATTGCTGGATCAAACTCCCTGTCTCCAACTCAGCCGTGACGGTTTGGGTGGAATTCCGTCTTAGTTTGTAAGGTCGCTCAACGTCCTCCTCTGGACGACGAGGAGTAGGCCATCGGCCTCGCCCTTTTTCGTATGGATCCGACCGTTGAGAGTCGAACTCCATATCCTCTCTTCCTGAAACAATAGTCGTTCTCGGGCCAGGTCGCCTACCCGCACAACTTCCCCGAAGCATTATCCAGGATCGGGGCGGGTCGCCTACCCTCGATCCATAGCAGTTGCAGGCTGACGACGGTTGGTGGCCTGCTCTCTCACCACCACTCAACGCCGTTGTGTGGGTATCTCCTCCCACACTGAGTTTTCGCCTGTAATTGTACTCGTTCTTC